>NC_085137.1:23732251-23866845 GCF_035046485.1 Aedes albopictus
TCCAAAGATTTCTTAAAATTAATCGTTTGATCCGGGATCTGGTGTTTTGGTGGTTGTTTCTCCCTGGATATCTTCTGGGGCTCCATCGAAGATTCCTTTAGATGTTGTCCAGAGATTCCTACGGGTATTTATCCAGGGATTCTTTCAGGAAATACTCCAAATTTTTAATTTGCAATTTTTCTTGAAATTCAGCAAGGGATATAGAAATACTATATAATAACAGACCAAATAACTAGCTAATCCGGAGTATATATTTAAAATTGCTTCACTTTCAATCCGCATTTCACCTTGTAAAATCCGCCGCAATGTCAAAGTACTCCGGCTAGGCTAACAAGCTGAAGAAATCGTCATGTTGTTGCGAAAATGCAACAAACACACAAGTTATGCACTGTGCTCTATTGAAAGCGATCCTCATCGGAAACGTGCCAACCTCACGCTGCGCTTGTTGCCATTTTTTGTCCCCTCGGTCGTCGATTTCGACAAGTCACGTGTTGCCGCCGTGTCCCGAACAATCCTAGGTGACGATAAAGATCGCCTGCAACGGCGGCGCAACGAGTCTCTAAATCCAAATGCGGAATCCGAACGCTGCGATTTGACAACACAAACTTGCATTGCGGCAAATCTACAAACCCAACGCAACTTGCACTGCACACATTCTCTCAAACCCAATAGATCTTCCCGCGATCTGATTGATCGGTTTTCCATCGGGGCGAGATCTTACCTACAGTTCGACGATGGTCGGCGCGGTACATTTCGGTCGTATTTCTTTCAAGTTTTGGACCGAGCACGCTTCTCGTAAAACTGGTTCACGCTTTACTCTCACTACTTCGAGGGGTACTCCCTCGAATCGAGAGGAACGATAAGGATCTTTGGGACGACCGACCGCACGGCGTGAGGAAGAAAGCTTGCTCGTTCCCAGGGATTTATGGTGCCGGACGTCGTCGTTGTCGCGTAACGGGCGCAAAGTCGTGACCATAATTCTGTGGACCAATTCGGTTTCGTAACTCTGAGTGGAGTCAGAGTCAGGCTGAAACGATGTCGGACGTACTTGGGTTGCGCAGCAATTTGATTGAATTTATTAACGCTAGGAACGGAAAGGTCAAATTTCCAACTCAGTCCAACAAACATTTGCATTCCAAAAAGCACCGAGAGGTGCGTAGATCACGCACGCAGATCGAAGAAACCGTTTCTGGCATGGAGAGACGAAGAAGGTCTACAATCTACATTCACAGACTGCTTCGCACATATGTATTGAGCAAAACCAACAGACTCCAAAAAAGTGAAGATCGATAGTCCTTGAGAGTGGCTGCCAAGCATTGCAATGTTTGATTTACCAAGCAAGCATTATGTTATTTTATTTGCGTTATCTACAATAACCGTAGTCGGTACTCATGTGCGTCAGCTTCGACCATGTGTTTGCCATCATCGTAGTTTAGATTGCGACGACGACGGGTAGATGTGAATTAGCTAATCATACTCCCCACTCCCCCACACTCTCGGTCCTTCTCGGTTGCCCCCAAGAAGCAGGTGAATCTGGTGAACCATATTGAGATGATGACTACGGTGGTTCGATGGTTATGGCAAGCGGCGATAATTGTCGATTGCTGTGGAACGACTACAACCGTACCGCCGATAACCGCCCCACGAGTTGATAGCTAGGAGGGCAGTTAAAATACCTTACGAACACCACCAAGTAGAGCCACCACGAAACCGGTACGGTGACGATCGAGCGACCTTGCGGCTGCTGATCGGCAAAACAAGCAATAAGACAACCTGATATCTTGAGGTTTGGCCAATTTTTAGCTGCTGCTGGCTGCTGGTTTGCGGAATGACTGGCATAACTGGAAAACCGCGCAATTTATGTCGCAAAGTTGACAGAAAGACATACTGACCAGTTCCCAAGTACACCGCGTTCCGAGGAAATTGGACACCCCTATGTGGGCATGGCAGCCACAAACGGTGGTCTTGGACTATAGGCCATCCGTTATCCGACAACTGTTTCGACAAAGTCGAACCGCGCGCATAACGTGTTTAACACCGTTTGGTTTACTTTGCGAGAGCAGGGCTGGTAGCGGGTTACTGAGCAGAAGTTAGTCACTGGCATGCATAGTTATTTTGAGGGTCTCCAGTTTGCCTTGTGGATAAGGCTTTGGATCGCCAATCCGGAGACAGCGGGTTCGATTCCCGTTCCGATCGGGAACTTTTCTTGACTTTGACATTGTGTATCATTGTACTTGCCATACAATATACAAATTCATGCAATAGCAGGCAAAGGAAGCCCTTCAATTAATAACTGTTCTCAAAGAACACTAAGTTAAAGAGAGGCTGACGAAGTTCTAGTAGGAACGTAGATCCACATAGAAGAAGAAATGCCGATCCAATTAAGGCGAAGGTTGCTTGAGAACAAAACAGTCCGATTGTCTTCCCTCTACTTCAATCTATCCAATAAAAGCAAATTATCTTTGCTTGAATTGCTTCGTTTTCCACATGAAAATCGGTTTTTATTCAATACTAGCAGTCCCGGCAAACGTCGTCCTGCCTGCCTACTCTGTTTTTGGCATCCGGTTCCATGAAAAAATGCCCTCAAAATGGATTTTTTTCCGTTTTTCTTGCCTTCCCGGTCACTTTTTCTAATTATTTTTTCGTACGATCACTTCGGAGCCCTGGCGGAATGCAACAGTGAAAGAATCATGTCGATCTGTTGTCCCGTTCCCGAGCCTATTCGTGACATACAAACACCATTCTGTTTTTATTTATATAAAGGGTGATACGGTCAAAATTTGGTCACATAATTTTTTTATAACTTTAGACTGATTTCTGGACCAGTAATGCTACATTATATGTAGCTTATACCATAAAATTTTCATCAAAATCGATCAAGTATTGGTTGATATATAGATAAAACCATCGACCTATCTTTTTAAAATTTTGTACAAAGGCGCTCCATAGTAAATTTTCGGTAATTTAAGGTCAGTGAAGCACAATTTTGATTATATGTTGAACTACCAATACTGCTCCGATTTTTATCAAAATTTTACAGTATAATACTATTATGAAAATATGTTCTTAGGAAAATTTTGAGCCATTTTGTATGAATACTTTCAAAGTTGTAGCAGTTTGAATATGAAAAATACTGACCGGGTGCCACTTAAGCAAATATAACTTTGTAACGGCTGGATCAAATTGAATGAAATTTCTACACAACATTTTGATATGCATACTTTATATACAGAAAAATTTTCATTGAAATCGGTTACGTATCTCTGGCTCTATAAATAACACAGTAAAAATGTGTTCTTATTTGTAAATCCTCTTTGCACAAAATTTTAAAATTGCAGATCTCAGGGTTCAACAATATCTCCGCAAATACCAGACCGATTTTGATGCAAATTTTATGGTATAAGCTACATACATATGTATAATGTACCATTACTGATCCAATCAGCTGTTTTGGTGTACGCAGTCTAAAGTTATGAAAAAAATTGTGTGACCAAATTTTGACCGTATCACCCCTTAGAACAACAACATTTTTTTTTTGTTTTCAAAATTTATAAAAAGGTACCCGCAGTTTTTTCACCTTGAATAAAACAGAGTAGGATCTTTTCAATGCAACTAAGAGATTTCAAATTTGTTTTACCTATTTTAAGATATGACTTGAGAAACATTTTTCGAAGAAAAAAGCAAATAAATAGTTTCATGTTTTTGTCATTTTTCACCATCTTACTAACTTATTCAAGTAGACTTACTGTCGGATTGAATATTAAAATAATAAATAAATAAATACATAATATACACCCGGAATGCGGACACTGTAACTGCAAAGAACCGTTGATTTGAAATGAGGTCATCAAGCAGTCTCATGACCGGATATGTTCCTGGTGCCAACCCCCACTCCCCCGACAAGTGGCCAAAGTGGTCATTTTGGCAGCGTTGCCAAACAGAATCAAACTTCTTGATATGTCGAAACATGATGGGAAATAGTTCTTCTAGGCTCCTATGACCCCTTGGGAATGGCCTGCCTATACCCGTCATGAGTGGCCTCAAGAAGCGACGAAAGTGGCCATTTCCACAACGTTGTCGAAACGAGAACTTCATGATTTGTCGAAAGAAGACAGTCATTTTACGCTTCTACAGTGTGTGGATTTTTATCGCGAACCACTGAATGGTCCATGCTCAGCAAGTGATACATTCGCGAATGTAACATTTCATGAACCAACATGATCGGGAACGCTCCCCGAAATGCTGTTCATTCTCTTGCCCGGTTCGATACGAGAGCGCAATCAAGAGAGAAGATGCTCGATGACGCTAATGAAAGCGATGCATTCGGTAAGAATATGTTATTGCCATAATTCTTTTTTTATTGTGACTACACAACCTGCAACGTCATGAATACAGTTAAATTAAATTAAATTTAATGCGAAAACGCATTAAATACTGACGAAAATAACGATTATTCACAGTTGCCCCAAGCCAACGATGAGCGATCATCGGTAAGTGTTACACTTAGCGATGCCCGCTCATCGCCGCAGCTTGTTTATATCGGAGTATCCTCTTTGTGTTCCTTCGTGAACCATGCGACTCGACGAGAGAACATACACCGCTTGGTAATTGAAACAGAACCAACAGAAGGGAAGAAAAACTGCCGAGTGGTTCACTGATCACTTTTTCGTCCAAACACTGCGCTTCTATGACCCCCTTTTGAATGGCCCGGGTGACTCCCGACATGTTCCGGATGCCCCCAGGAAAGAGGTCAGAATGCCAATTCCCACAACGTTGATCACAACAATCGTGCGACAACCCAAACCCCATGATTTGTCAAAACGCCTAGGAAACCGCTTCCAAGCCCCTATGTCCTTCGGGGAAGTGACCAAAATGGCCATTTCCACAACTTTGTCAAGATCATCCGTGCGACAGTCTCAAACTTAATGATATATTTTAACACAAAGGAAAACAGTCCTTTTATGTATACTTGGAATCCGTCTAGCCACACCCGGCCTATTGCGGATGTCCCCAAGCCTTCATGGCCATTCCCATGAGTGGTCAAAATAGCCATTCGACAAATCATGAAGTTTGTGATTTACTTCTCCTAAGATCCTAAAAGCCCATATAGCCGAGGCGGTAAACGCACGGGTATTCAGCATGACCATGCTGAGGGTGAAGGGTTCGATTCCCGGTCGGTCCAGGATCTTTTCGTAAAGGAAATTTCCTTGACTTCCTTGGGCATAGAGTATCTTCGTGCCTGCCACACGATATACGCATGCAAAATGGTCATTGCATTGGCAGTTAATAACTGTGGGAGTGCCCATAGAACACTAAGCTGAGAAGCAGGCTTTGTCCCAATGAGGTTACGCCAAGAAACGAGAAAGATCCTTGATAAACCACTGTCAAGGTTTGTAGCGATTCACTTGTGATCCCTGATGTACAGAATGCCTGGTAAAATGTTCATGCCTTCACGCTCACAATCAGTATTGTATCCTTAAGGATTTTCGGATTTCTTCCAGGAATTCTATCAGGAGTTTCTTCTGGAATCTTTCTAAGAACTCCTACAGAAATCCCATAAGGATTTTCTTCAGAAGTTCTTACAAGAGATCCTCTAGAACTTGCTGCAGGATTTCTTTCAGAACTTATTTTGAAATCTTATTCGGAGATTTCTGACAGAGGTTCTTAAGCAATGAGCACAATTCGTCTGCTGTCGCAATATTGAAGCTATAGACTTCTTTTATTTTGATGCTACGAACGTCAGAAAAGTTTGCTGCAATGATCTAATGATTTTATTTATTTTCAGCAATTTTACCAATATTTTTGGAGGAAATATTTCTAGAGAAGCTCCTAGAGAAATTCCTGTGGAGAGGAAATCTTGAAGGAAATCCTACAGGAAGTCTGTGAATGTAATGTTAAATCACTCTACAAAACGTTTCAACAGTGATTCCTAGTTTAACTGTTGAATATGGATAAATACTTCAATTGTACGTGCAGAAACTGTTAATGGAGTTCATGAAAGAAAAAAAAGACAATAATCTAGCGAAAAACATCCTGAAACTTATTTTCTAAAAATTAGACAAATTTGGTGGAAATCCCCCAAAATATTTTGACTAAAATATTTAAAATTTTCAAAAAAGTAAAGACTTGAAACCTTGATTTGAACATTTTAGAAGAACTCGTAAAGAAAAATATCGAGAAGCTCTTGGAGATACTCCTGGAGGCAGGGCGCAAAATTTTCGAGCAGACGAGCTGAAGTTCACCGTGCGGCAATTTTCATTCACTTGCCTGCATATTCATATTCAGCTGCTCGATACTCGTTTGTCAACTGAATGAATGTCAATGATTATTTGTAAACATCTTACAAAGTGTTAAATTTCTGATAAAATATTAACGTTTCGATTACGTTTAATGGTGCTTTACACAGATCTTTTTTCATTTGATTGTTGCGGAGTGTTTTTGGAAGGAATCGTAGCCATAAACGTAGGTAATTTTGAAGATGTTTCTCGATCGGCTTCATATTCAATGACCACGAAATGACTGACTGTGTGAAGAGGGAGAGCGAAAATGAATTTGTTTGTTTTGAATATTCAGTGCAGAATCATTCAAATTCGTGCTATTTTCAGTCATTGATTATGAACATTTTGCACCCTGCCTGGAGGAATTCATTGAAGAACATAAGAACTTTCTGAAGAAACTCTTGCTTCTGTAGAAACATCTTGAAAAAAATATTTAAAAAACAGTTTTTCCTCAAGATTTTAGAAGAAATGTCTGGAATTCCATATGTGAAAACTTTTTGCAGAATTCATAAAGAAAAAAATCCAGCTTGCAAATTCTGAAACTTATTTAAAAATTCTGAAAAAATAGAAGGATATCCCCTAAAAAACTTTGAGTAAAATATTTAAAATTCTTGAAAATAGTAGACACCTAAAATTAAAAAAAAAACTCCCAATCATAAAATCAATCCAAAGCGGATTTCTGAAAAAGAGATCTCCTGATCAATATTGATCAACAGATTACTGCCAAAAAGTAGAAAAATAATCTCTTAATGTATCCCTAATGGATCTCTGTTCATCTCTCATTCCAATCCCTGGATAAATTTGTGATTTCAGCTTTGGAGGAATCATTACAGAACTTCCTTGAAGAGCACTTGATCAAATTTTTAGAAAAACTTTGAGAACTTTTGGGAAACCCTTTCAAGAAGCTTAAATGTATTTTTCAAAGAAGCTCGCCGAAGGCTTCTTGATGATCTCTGAAAGGAATATTGATATTAAATCTTTGAGGACCTCATAACTAGCTCCTTGGATATTCTTTACAGAATTAGTTAGAATCTGAAATAAGTTTTCTTTTTTTTTTTGTGAGAAGTGATGATTAACTTCATCAGTTGTGTATTGAACCAGAAAAAAAAATATCCAATTTCAAAGCATTGTTCGGAAGCTCCTGGTGTAATTTCCGAAGAATTGTCTAAAGAAGATCCAAGATCTAAAATATTTTCTAGTGGAGATCTAAGAAGTTCTTAAGGCAGAATCCGTAAAATTGTTCGTATTTTATATAATTATAAATTGGTTTGTAGAAAAATAGGTAGTTAACGTAATGCTAGAAATATGATCAATATTAATTCAAATTAAATGCAAATAAAAAAAAGTAGTTATCCGAAAAGTCGTCCGATATTGTCAAATTAGGCATATTGCTTATAATATCACTTAAGTTGTTTATTTTTAGAATTTGTTTTAGAAAGTTTAGAAATTAAAAAAAGCACAAATTAAGAACTAGTATAAGTGTACCAATTATGACTATAGTACCAATTATTCGCCATAGTTGATTTTCACCTTTAAACGATATAAAATTTTGTGAACAACAGATCACGTTCACAAAAGATGGTCGCACTCATTTAAACTCCACATTTTGCTCAAATCATAGAAATAAATCATTTTCCTTTCGGCTTCCTTGCACCCTTTTTCGCCACAGTGTACCAAATGCAAATAGTGCGAAAAGAAATCGAAGTTAAAAAATGTAACTATAACTGATACAGGGTTCCTATTATTGGCACACGCTGTAATGAATACTAAAAATAAATTTGACTCCGTTTCTATATTTTTCCTGTAAAGTATGGAAACTAAGCTGTCTTTCAACGTATTGATGACATTTGTCGGTCTTCTCGTTATGTTTGTATAAATAGCTTTCCTTAGCTAGTGCCATAATTTGTACACGCACCCTACCCGTTGACTTTTAAAAAATACTTCATCTTTTTCTTCTCAATACTTTAATAAAATTATAATCAAGAACCAAAACGGTATATGGGAGGGATTATAAGTTGATTCCAAGTAAAAACAATTCTCGGAATCAAGTTAGGAATCCACAAATGCATCACGACTCGTGATTCACGAGTCTTGTCAAGAAGTAGGTAACTAATCTGCGCAGCCATGGGAAAATTATTGCATTTCTTGCACTTATTTCAACACATACATTAACGTTCAGTGGACGAGCGATTGCATCGAGTTGCATCGAGGCTGGGATGGTTAGATTCTGTTTGCGTTATCGTTTTTCGTTTTTCCTCCGTTTCACGCGAATTTCAGTGATGCGTGAGTTCGTTCCATATTATTGTTGAAAGTTTATGTTCTGATTTGTGCAGTGATTTTGAGATCATACTTAATTTTGAGGGATCTGTCACGAAGTGGGTCGGCGTAAGTGTAAGGATTTGATTTCTATGCTTTTTCTGTCAAGTTTGTATAGTTTGTCAACATGCATGTCGACTTTTCGTCAGTTTTCGGGATAACCTCTTGCTGGTTGTTTCACCCGGTTTGATTTCTTGGAACTTTGTTTTTGTGCAGAACAGTTCAGTCAGTGGAAAAAATAAAACTGATGATGTCCGCGTCGATTAGGAACACACAATCAATGGACACAGGGAAGTGATTTATCGGTGAGTTCGTTCCATATTAAAATAACAAACTAAATCATAATTTTCGTGTATTTATCCAACTAATATTGTAAGGTTCCTCACGTAAAACGTTGATGATAAATATTTTTCTTTAATTTTTAAATTTACAAAATAATTTGAATGGTTCGTCATCTTTGGTGTCGTCATGTATATTATTTTGCTCAAAATGAAAAAAAAAAGTGTTTTAATACAAACAGAGGTTGTATGAATCACATCACTTACCTTAGTGAACCCAGGACATGTGACTTTTCCCCCTCCCCGCAAACAAAAACTCCTTCTCCTGACAGACGTGGAGAAGCAGAGGTGATCTCGGTCGCTGGTTTGCAACGCTGGGCAAACTAACATTCCTTCCCTTCGTCGATGACCGTAAGGACGTGGCCTGCGCCGTTACTGATTGCATAAAATTTTAAATTCTCGCAGATGCACATTAAGAATGCTAAGCTACTCCAAAGCTTCATTTGCTTGTTCCTTGGGCAATTTCCATTGTTCTGGTCAATCACGGAATAGCACCTACGAATTTTACGGTCACCTGCTCAAGCTCATGCTCTGCCGTGGACGAGCAATTGCATCATCACTTTCTCCACTCTTCCCACATTGACAATCATTCTGAAATTACAGGCGCTTTCTTTTTTTTTCTTTTTTATGGCTCTACGTCCCCACTGGGACTTGGCCTGCCTCGCTACAAGTGTTCTTTGAGCATTTCCACAGTTATTAATTGAAGGGCTTCCTTTGCCTGCCATTGCATGAATTTGTATATTGTGAGGCAAGTACAATGATACACTATGCCCAGGGAGTCGAAAAAAATTTCCCGACCGGAACGGGAATCGAACCCGCCGTCTCCGGATTGGCGATCCATAGCCTTAACCATTAGTCTAAATGAAGTTACAGGCACTATTCTCGTTCAAAATAGAAGATCACCAACAATGGCATTATGAGGATACCCGTTAGTCCTACACAGTTATTACATTGGTTCCTTACGTAAATGTACTTGATCTAAGGTACACCGGGGCAAGTTGAAACGGGTGGGGCAAGATGAAACAGCAGGTTAACATGATGTTTTCTAATGATGATAAACAGTTTGATCGCCATAACGCATAGTTTTTGATTCAAACAATCTTTTAACGTAGGATAAATGGTAATTGTATTGAAATCTGTTTCAAAACTTCGTGTTTCAACTTGCCCCGGTGTACCTTACTTGAAACTCCTTTAGCTTCGAAACTACATCATGCTTAAGGCGCTGGGTTTCAAATTCCAATACGATCGAATATCTTTATGGATTTCAACTTTTTTCTTAATTTTTTGAGCATTTCATACCACTGGTTGTTGTCGCACCGCTCCCAACCCTGCTCACACAACAAACCCTATCTTCGCCACAATCTTCATCGCTCCCTTGGCCGTCTGGGCCCACCACCATTCATTCCACACCGATAGGTGGTTACAAATTTGATTGAAAGAAGAATAGCTTTACCGCTTCCATTTCTGGGGGACGTCCACGTTATTTTTTTACGATGAAGCCTTTTTTCGAATTGACCTCCCGCGAAGGCAACTCATTGAGCAGCGTATTGAGCGCAGTGCACGAGCACATGGCTGGAAAATTGCAAGGTCACTTTTACGATCGGCCGTCCATCGCACCGCACCATGTGCCCGGCCGACGAAGATTACACTTTCTCGCGTGCTGCACACGATTTATGGGACCATTCATGGGGAGACGACCTCCGCTCGCTCGCTCGCTCCGCGAGCACCTCGGTCGCCCACCTTTTCCGTCGTTTTTAGACTTTTTTTTTGTATTTGCGCAAGGGTCTTTTTTGTGTTATTTACGGCGAACTATCTTAGGGGGTTCGAACGCGACGCGGGTGAGCACATGACGACGATGCGATGATGGCGCTCTGGAAATTCACTTTCTTTCGGACAATTTGCGCGCGCTCGCGCGCGTAGTACCTTTCACTTGCTCGGGCGGATGATGGCCCGAACGAAGATGATGGTCTTCTTAGGCTGTGGGGTCCAGTCCAGTCGGATGGAGAGGGTCGGTACTTTGGGAAGCTAATTCTGCCATGCGCAGCATAGCGCGCACTCACCCCCGTTATTAACGGGGGAAATTTTCGAATTCTCACCCGACATTGATTGTGCTGTTGATGCTGCAGCTTGGCGGGCAATGGCCTCCCCGGTCGGAAGTCGCCGCTGATGATCATCTATCATCTGCCTTTTTGCGTGGTGTATCCGCGTGGTGCAAAAATTTCTTTGTTTTGTTCGGAGGGCAGTTACCCGTCGTGGCCGTGGGCCTACTCGTTACTGCATAACGATTTTTCGAAAATGTTGCGAATCGCTAATTGTCTGGTTCCGGCCTGGTTTGTTTTTGGTCGAGATGTTTGTTGGGGTGGGTCTCATTTGGGATAATGGACATTCGCCATTATGTACTGACCACCGAGATTAGTCAATTTTCGCAGATATTTGCAGAGTGAACAACAGTTTCAACCATGATTGTTTCAATCAGTTTAAAAAACCAAAATGATCTAAGGGGAGCGGACCTGGTGTGATGGTTAGAACACTCGACTATCACGCCGAGGACCTGGGATCGAATCCCACTCCCGACAAACTCGCTAAATGTGGGTTCTTTCTTCGGAAGGGAAGTAAAGCGTGGGACTCCCGAGATGAACTAGCCTAGGGCCAAAAGTCTCGTTAATACAGATGAAAAAAAAAAATATCTTAAAAGGGCCCAATGCGTTAAGCGTTAGGATATTTAGTATGAACATGTTGAGGGTGACGGGTTTGATTCTTGGTCGGTTCAGACTCTATTCGTAAAGGAACTTTCTTGGACTTCTTTGGGCATAAAGAATCTTCGTGCCTGCCGCATAATATACACATGCAAAATGTTCATTGGCAGAGGAAGCTCTCAGCTAATAACTGCTGAGAAGCTGGCTCTGTCCCAGAGGGAAACTACAGAATTATTGGAGAAATATTGCATATTCTCCTAAAACTCCTTACGCACTCCCTACTGAATTTCTACTTCATTCTCTGACGCAAAGGCAAGATAAGTTGATGGTGGAAACTCGAAAAATGCAGACCATTTTTGCAGGTCTCCTGTACAACTTGTTCTCACATTTGTCGTGGAATCTACTGCAATTTCTACCTCTCTTGGTGGATTTAGTGCAGGATTTGAACGGCTACGCAGTCTTTAATATGGAAAAATGAGGTTTATTATTTGCCCGACGTTTCGACACTGCGGTTTTGTGTCATTTTCAGGAGTAACTTGTTAAAATCCAAACCCTGAATCCTGAAATCAGCTGTTCATACAGAACAAAGTTCGTTTGCCTTTGTAAGTTGCGGGTCATTATCACATGTCAGAAGTTTTTCAAGATGAACAATTTCTTTCACTTCAAACACATTAGCACTAACACCACAAGGCCTGCCTCTGTCTCTAACCGCAATCATGCACTCTGTCTTGGTCGTGTTTATAAGCAAGCCTATCCTAACCATCTCCTTCTTCAGAAAAGCATAAGCTGCGTACGATAGGTGCCGATATGATCAATTTCATCAGAAAAGCCAAAGAGCTTATGTGACCGTGTGTTGATAGTGCCATTCATATGCACGCCAGATCTCCTTTGTGTGCCATTTTGAACAGTAAATTTGTAGAACATAACATTGCTTTAATCCATTCAAGGTCCCAAACGAGGTAGACACTTCGTTTGCGACCGGAATGCATACTTTTGATACTTTAAGCATTGCACCCAATTAGTTTCGCCGGAAAACCATGTTCTTAAGCTTATTTCTTTTAACTGAATCGTTGTGTGCTTTAAAATTAATCAACACATAGTAAACCTTCAAGTTATATCTCATGAATTTGTATAAAATAATCAGCATGCTATTCGCCGAATAACTTCTACTGTAACTTCAATTAATATATTGTACGCCGCATTATAAAGGGTAATGCCTCTGTAATCAGCACACTCTAGTTTGTGCCCTTTCTTGTAGAAATGTCAAAGCCAAGCAAATTTCTTTACGGAAAGATTCTTTGCCAACCGGGAATCGCACCCATCACTATCGGCATGGTCTTGCTGAACATCGGTGCTTTTATCGCTTCGTCTCTATCTTGTCTTTCTTCCAGATGTGTCGGGGTTGTTTTTCAGGGCTTTCTCTCTGATTTTTTTTTTTCAAAGGTTCCTCCAAAGATTCCTCCAGCGATTCTTTCTGGAATTTATTCCAAAATTTCACATGGATTCCTTCCGAAATTCTTTCGGAACTTATCCCGAAATTCCCCTCTGGAAGTTCTAATCGGTGTTTTAAATGGTTTCTTTCATGTAGTTTCTCCGGAGAACTCCTGGGATTTTTATAAATTCATTCAATAATTTATCTATCAATTCCGTCTAGCAGGACGAATGGATTTTCAGAAGAAATTTTTCCAGTATACCTTGGCAAATAACTCTTGCGATATTTCCCATGATTCCTTACATTTATGATTTCTATAGGTATTCATCCAGAGTTTACACGTCTCTCTCTCTTCTTGGCGTAACGTCCTCATTGGGACAAAGCCTGCTTCTCAGCTTAGTGTTCTATGAGCACTTCCACAGTTATTAACTGAGAGCTTCCTCTGCCAATGACCATTTTGCATGCGTATATCGTGTGGCAGGCACGAAGATACTCTATGCCCAAGGAAGTCAAGGAAATTTCCTTTACGAAAAGATCCTGGACCGACCGGGAATCGAACCCGTCACCCTCAGCATGGTCATGCTGAATACCCGTGCGTTTATCGCCTCGGCTATATGGGCCCCAGAGTTTACACGTATTCCTTCGAATATATTCCTTTCAAGGATTCATCAAGGATTTCTCCAAGGAGCTTCTTTAGAATACCTCCCGGGGTTTCTCTATGGATTCTTTCAGAGATAAGTTTGGGAACTCTTTCAAATGTTCCTGCTGGGATTTCTCCTGGGACCGTATAACGGATTTATCTAGAATTTTTTATACAATTCGCCTGGGAATCCTCCAGGTATTCTTCTCAAGCTCTTCCTTGGATTCCCCAAGATTCTTTCATGGTATTCTGTCTCTGCATTTATGCAAAGATGAGATTCTCCCATGGATAGAAAGTTTCTTCCCATAAATTCTCCATTTTTTTCGGAATGCCTTAATGGATATCTCCTGAGATTTCTTGATAGTCTTTCGCAGGTATCTTCCAGGAATGTTAGTTAGTCAATTTATTTGTTCAATTTTACGTGAATTCGAGCTTCACGTAGCCCGATCTTGCCGAAATTTTAACCATTGATAGAGTTATTTATTCATAGACAATTGTTGAACACTACCCAGAAAGTGGAAGTGATCTACTAGTCGAAATAAGTGAGCTTTACAAAAATGAGCTATTTCGGTTGATATTTAAGGGTCGCGTAAAGGGTTTAATGTTCAAACATAATTTTTCTAGACTAAATCGGTGATTCTAGAACCAAATTGGACAAAATGGTGTGCTCAGAATTGTGATATCTCCACTGATTTCCGAGATAGGTATTTGAATAAAAAATGTCATATTTTGGTATCCAACCTAAAAAGTAACGAAATATGACACTTTTTTTCAAATATCTCAAAAACCAGTAGAGATATCGCAATTTTGAGCGCAAATTTTATCCAACTGGGTTCTAGAATCACCGATTTAGTCTAGAAAAATTAAGTTTGAAAATTAAACCCTTTGCGCGACCCCTAAATATCAACCGAAACCGCTTATTTTTGTACAGCTCACTTATTTCGACTAGTAGATCACTTTCCACTTGGGAAATCATATCCCGCAGAGATTTTTTAAGATCAGTCCCACCCTAGTGTTCCATGGTAATGTGGTTTCAGGGGAGTACTAAGGGTTTTAAGGGGGTTTCAAGGACGTTCCAGGGTGTTTCAGTGGGTTTCATGAGCATTAAAAGGGCTTACAAGTGATTTCAGGGGTGTTCCAGAGAGCTTCAAAAGTGTTGCAAAGAGTTTTAGGAGTATTGTAGGGGGTGTGACAATTCTCCCACTATATAGAATTTTCGTCACATATAGACTTTTTCTTGTTTGGATGAAACCTTCCAGATAAGTTATGAGTTCTGAAACTCTACTGAAAAGTAAAACATAATAAATGTATGTTGCATTCTCAAAACAGAATCTTGTATAAAGCTGAAATGTTGACATTTTCTTCAACCAACTTTGATTATTAATAAGTCTAAGTTTCATCTTTATACAGCATTCCGAGGCTAAATAAATGTTTGGAAAGCTTCACTATCTATAATCGATTCCAGCCAGTTCTCATTTTTTTTGTTTAATTCCTAATAAGCAACTTACCACAGATGTGTGCAGTTAGTTTAAGTTCAACTAATCGAAACATTCCATTGTACAGGTACTCTTCGATATAACGTACAAAAAAGTTTTCTCTTTGTACGTTATATCGAAGTGTACGTTATATCGAAGCAGAAAAAAATTTAATATTTTTATGCTAGTATTTATGTATTCAACGTGAAATTAATCTCAAATAATGATTTCGGTGAAATTCACAAAACCAATAATAAAAAAATTTGAGTTTTGACGAAAAAGTCATTTCGTTTTTTGTGCTTCGATATAACGTACATTTTGCTTCGATATAACGTACACCAAATGTTTCCCCAAATTGCGCTAATTGCGGGTAACAAAGCTAATGTTGCAACAAAACATTGATTTGAGTGAATTCGTAGTTTATCTAAGGGATAGGGGTAGGCGGGGCATTATGGACACCCGGGACAGAATGGACACCCTCAATATTTTGAAATATGCGAACTTTTTTGAACTTTTAATGAATGAAGAATATAGTCCATTTGTCTAAAACGTAGTTCCAAAAAAGAAACATTCGAAATTAAAATTATACTTGATTTTACACGAAAAAGTTGCGTCCTCCGTTTTTTTTGCGTGGAAATTATAATTTTCACACCATCTAAAATAAGATTTAGTGATTAATTTATTGCAGGTCGATTAAAACCTGATATTTCTAGAACACATGCAAGTAGTTTTGCTGTATCTACATGCTTAACATGTTTATATTTTCTTCTTTATTATATCAAAAATCAAGTTTGCAAATATCTTCTGCTGCCGGGGCAAAATGGACACTCACCTTTTTTAAAGAAGCGGCAAGGGAAAAATATAACCTAAATTACAAACCAACCAAATTCTTCGATTTCAGTATATTTTCGGTTAAATGTTCACTATAGTAGACATAGCGTGAAACAAATTGGTCAAAAAACGACAGATGTGAAAAATAGTTGTTGTAGGCACAGCTGTACATGCCGACAAAAACGAAGCTTTATCCAAAACAGCCTGAATTAAAATTAACTGAACAAAAATGAACTACTTCGGTGTATTATTCATCCATAATAGTTGTTTTGTAATGAAATGATTTTATAGGTGTAAATAATGTACGAAATTCGTATTAGTCTCATGGTGTCCATATTGCCCCATGGGGGTGTCCATTCTGCCCCGTATGCTTGAAGACGGTCATGAAAAACTAACATTTTTCAAAACATTTTTTGAAGTGGATAAATCATTTTTCTTTGTGAGCATTCTTATGCAATAGATGCTAAATAGACTTTAAAAGGATACATGTATCAAAAAACTAAACTTTTTTGACATCTTGCCAGGTAAAGTTGGCAAAAACCTTAGGGTGTCCATATTGCCCCGCCTACCCCTATTTATGGGAATAATAAAATTTTTCAATGTTGTACGTTGTATCGAATTCGCTATATCGAGGGTACGTTATATCGAAGAATACCTGTACTATAATATTTTTCTAGGGCACACATTCATTGTCCACTGCAGACCAAACTGAACCCATGATTTCGCCAAAATGGTTCAGCACGCTTGCCATTGGGTCTCGAATGAGTTCAGTTTGCTTTCCAAAAATATCCAAACGGTTCGCACAAGACATCAACCGAATAATTGCCGTCAACTGCGATCCACATACCACATAAACTTCTTCCTTTTCCCGTGCAGATGAACCCCACAAAACGAAACGAAATTAAAGATAATCTTTCTGCGGCTTCCACTTCTAGCACAAGCACACATTCCAATTCCATCCACCTCTGACAAAAAGGAGAGGTCGAACTATTTCTCTTCAAAAGTGTTACGGTTATTACCGCAACAACCGAGGTTTATGTCTCGAAGATGAAAATTACGCCACCGTCGCGCCACCGCCGCCATAGCCGTCGCACTGCGATCGACGAACGCGATGCAAAACACATGTAAAATGCATGTAAAGTGCATCGATAATCGTCGCTTCCAGCCCAGACAGACAGACAGCGAGACTCGTCGCGGTGCAGTGCAGCTTCACAGCCAAAGCATCAACAACAACCGCAAGTCACGAAGATGCACCGCCGCCCGCCGCCAACAACGATGATCGTCGACGTCGTCGTCGAAGAAAGGCATTCAACGCACGGCTTTGACCGTAGATCAGAGAAGGATGATGACGACGGTGTGCTACTCAGCGCTGGTGATGATGATCGTCGTCGTCATGGATTTTATGCACGGATCTAGCCCGGCGCGACTGCTTCGGAATAATGCAACCCATCGTCGGGGAGCTTGTTGCTCATCAATCATGAGTCGACGGCGGCGCGGTGAATAAGCTTATGCATCCCGCGCTCACGGTGGATTAGCGCCGTCGCGCGATGCTCTTAAATTTTGTTTGGATGAAGTATGCGGTACCGTTTTCCACCAGTATAATGCACCTTTAATCCAAATTAATGATGTTCGAAACAAACTTTTCTTCGACCATGTAGGCAACCTAGTTCCTAGTACCACATTCTCACAACTAGAACGTGACTTAACGAGTGTGGTTGAGTAGTGTGCAGCAGTGCAAAAAAGCAAAACGTAAGGAGCAAAAAACATGCACTTTTTTAATATGAACTTAATATTTGACCTCATCTAGAACGTGTAAAAACATAGTACATAAATGTCCCTTTGTTTAAAAGGTACTAAGATTGCAAGCTTCTTGTTTCCAAACACGTACTTTTTAGGTAACCTTAACCAAATGGAAACTTTTCAACACAGTTCTGCCATCCATATTCATTCTATATTCAGGAGATCATAATGCAATAATATTATTACTTCATGATTGACCAAAACAATGAATGGGACTTGGAAGCAGCAAATCATTCTCAACGTGTAACGAATGCTCCCAGTTTTACAAAGCAGTGGTGTATCACACTGCAAATCTACAATTGTTCCAATTCTTGTCGCCCGTGGGGGTTGAAGAGAACGCTCCAGACATCGCCAACTAGCACATCCTTTAGAGATGGCCTTATTTTGATTGGATTGTTCCCACTTCACACTTTCGCCACCGCACAAGTCATCCATAAACCTATATTGGTCAAACAACAGTTATGTGAATCCCGTTTATATGCTTAGGTTTTAGACCCCAAGTTTTACTAAAAGTTCGTCGGCATTACCAAATGGCCATACAAGCTTTTTTTGATCTGAACTCAATGTAAGGTGTTCAGGAAAGCTTGGTATCAAGAATGCTTCCAACGAACTTCACCTGATTAGTCACATCGATTTCAAAATCAATGAGACGCAGAGGTCAAATGCCACCTGATCTGGTGAATCCGATTGGAAATCATTGGAGATATATCATGACCAGTGCTGAAAAATTCATTTCGTCATATCTAAATTCAATCAGCTACAGCACATTTTAGAAGCTGAACCTGAGAATATGGTATATGAAAAACTTGTGCGGCTAGACCAGTTCTGCAAGAAAGTCACGGAAAAACAGCTATTTTTCGAATATTTAAGGTAAATGTCACGGACTACCTTCGGAAAATGCGAATGATATTCACGGTGAATATCATTTGGCATTTTTCAAAGGTAGTCCGTGACATTTACCTTAAATATTCGAAAAAAAAATTGTTTTTCCGTGACTTTCTGGCAGAACTGGTCTAGCCGCACAAGTTTTTCATATACCATATTCTCAGGTTCAGCTTCTAAAATGAGCTGTAGGTGATTGAATTTAGATATGACGAAATGAATTTTTCAGCACTGATCATGACTTCGTGCGGCTTCCAATATGGCATCGGAAGCCACATTGCCAAAGGCACCCTCGATATCTAAGAAAACACCCAAGCAAGATTGCTTCTGACCTTGTGTAATAGAATCACAGTGGACTTTCCAGATTGCTAAGTATGTTGATACACAAGAAAAAGCACGTTGGCCAGATGAACATCACGAAGTGATGATCGACAATGCGTTCCAGCATTTTAGAAGAAAAGAGGTCGAACTGATAGGTCTGAAACTATATGCTTCTTCATACGACGCACGACCCACTTTGCGAATAAACTTTACGGTAATATTCTGCCAAGATTTGGGAATATAACCTGTAGCAAAACTGCAAACATTTTTTTAAACATGTTTGAGATCATCGATGCCTTTATGAAGCGAAATAGGATATATCCTATCTGCTCCAAGAGATACGAAAGGAGCAAAGCTTTTTAGTGCCCACTCAATCGATTCTATAGTTATGATACTCCGAGTCGAATCTAAACAATCATAACTACAAATAAAGATATCAGGTTTATCCGAAGATGTTATATCCACACACCCGGGGAAGTGTGAACTAAATAAACATTCCAAAACTTCCTCATCAGAGGAAGTGGAATCACCATTTGGCAAACGAAGTTCATTCACTTGGAAATCATTAGATTTTGCAAGGTTCAACCGACTGGCTTCACTCAAACTGGATAGATTTGTACAAAGGGTTTTCCAGTCGGATCGTACAGCAGTCCGGAGAGCTTTTTGGTAGGCCTTGCCAGCCGACCTGAAAGTCTCTGATCCAGCCAAACGTCGTCTGTTCCAACTCTTTCCACATTGTTTCCTGAGTTTCGCCAGATCAGAGTTGCACCAAGGGGCTCCTCTTGTGGTCTTCACAGTCCGCAGAGGGCAAGCTTCTTCAAAAGCTTCCATGATGAAGGCCATTGTAGTAACAACGGCATCATCTAAATCACTTGGAGTGTCACTGGATGGTGAGTATCCTTGAAATTTGGCTGCAACCAAAACGGTAAAAAGATCCCAGTTGGTTGACCGGGGATTTATGAAACGCAAAGTTTGCGAATTAACATGTTCAAAAAAGATGTAGCGATGGTCAGATAAAGATGCTTCATCTGACACGTGCCAATTAGTCAGCTCGTGACTAATTCTGCTAGAGCAAAGCGTTATGTCTAGCACTTCCTCTCTAGCGGATACCATGAAAGTTGGGTGGTTGCCTATGTTAAGTAATCCAAGATCTGTACTACTTAAGTATTCCATCAAACTGGAGCCTCTCAAATTGATGTCTGAGCTGATCCAGATTATATGGTGAGCATTAGCATCACTGCCAACAATTAGCGGAAGACCTTTTGAAGTGCAGTATGCGATGACTTGCTTGAAAGCATCCGTAGGGGATGGTTCATCATGCGGTAAATAAACCGAACAATAAACGTATTTCCTGTTGAGGTTTCCAACAGATATATCGATTGTGATAGCACATACATCTCTAGTGGTTAGTTCAGAGATGAGTGTAGCAGCGATTGCATTGTTGACAAGCACACATGCTCGAGGCATGACACGCGAGTTTGCCATTTCCTTTTTACTGAAAGTAGCAAACACCGGATTCACAAGGTTTCCTAAATAGAAATTCCCTTTACGAAAGTAAGGTTCTTGGACTAACGCCACTTGGGCTGTACCATTTTGCATAAGTCTGCAAAGAATGATCGTTGCTGTTCTTTTGTGCTGAAGATTGATCTGAGCTATCCAAACCGTAGCCACTACCCAAACTAGGTATCGCGATGCCATATCAGTGAAAATTTAAACTAATCAATGACATCTCCATAATCCCGCCCTTATTCAGCGTCGAGTTGAGAATAAAGGAGGACAGCTGATTGTCTCATAGAAACACAAGGTCCACAGCCCTAACCGGAACAGTAGAAGCAAAATACTGTAGAGGGCGTCTTGGTACTCCACAGGCTCCGTTAGCGCTTAGATTTTTTTAGACCCCCTTAGCTATTTATTCCTTAGGCATGGTGAGCATATAGCCGCATCACACCATGAACTACCCAGGTAACAATTTGATGTTTACTAAGCGCTTCTCTAGCTTGTGCAAATCAGGCTTTATTTGAACAAAAGCTATGTAAAAGAACTGTAGTTGTTTGTTCAGCTCTTGAACATTCAATTTTGGTGATTTTATTCAGCCATTAGTTGATTTAAGCTCTCCGGACGGCTGAATTAAGGTCGTAGAAGAGCTTATATCCACACTTGGAATAATTTATGATTCTATTTATAGTACAGATAAGTATCAGATGAAGCTTTTGAGTCGCTTAACCATCTTTAATTCAGCAATTAATCATCACTTATGCAGCACCAACAAAAATAAAAAAAAGGTCGATTTTTACGTATTTTTGTTGTATTCAATTGCCAATTTCTATAATGTAACGGTAAGTATCAATCAGAATCCTTCCTTGCGAACTAGTTGAAAATGACTACTGTAACAAAACCGAATACTTTATAACTTTTCAATAGTGATAAAGTAAGGCAGCATCCATTTATTACGTAATGCTAAAATCGGCATTTTTCGACCCCGCTTCCCCCTCCGTAACGCTTTTTTGTATGAAAATCCTAAAAATTTTGTGTGGAGCGTAACGCTCGACCATACTCCCCCCCTCCCCCTAGAGCGTTACATAATTTGTGGATGGCGCCTAATACGACATGCACTATACAAAGGTACACCCCGTGTCCCGATTATTTTTTTTTTGCACGGGTCTGGTTTTTGCTATAACAATTTTCAACGGATTATGATGAAATTTTGTACACATGTAGGCACGATTAGTACTATCAGTGTACAAAATTTCATGAGAATCGGTTCAAAATTGACTGAGTTATAGCAAAATAACGACCCGTGAAAAAAAAAAAATCGGGTGTACCACAATAGATCAAATATTAATCGCAGTGGTTATGTCCCGAACACAGAAAAAAACTGTCTGCCAAGAGTTCATGTAGTCTAAAATCATCAAGAAACACTTTCACCATCATGATGAAACATTTGTCAACATCCAATCAATAGTTATTATCTAAAGAACAATATTTCGATCTTTTGAGAAATCTTGCTCCAAATATTACAATAGACAAACGTACTCTGTAACACGACTGGAAGCCATGAAGTTCTCCGTAAAGTGACGCCAATGCCTTCGCAAGTAGCATTCATTTGTAACCGGAGATCCGGCGGATCATCGGATGGCACACGATGATGACGACGACGACAACGACGGTGATGATCGCATACATTTCCTTCCTTCCACCGCATCGTTGTTGTCCGCACCCCACAGCCAAACGAGAGCGCCACATTTGACAGACTTACAGGGTGCGGCAGGAAAAAATGCGAAAAGTTCAAGGCACTATTACACGCTAAATATGGGATATATATGACTATTTTTTCATGACAGTGTATCAGTCAATGTTCTATCACTGAAAAATAAAAATGAACATATTTGATGTTTAACATGTGATAATGTAGGCCTAATAAGCGGATATCAATAAACTGCGCGCCCAATGGTCATTAAACAAAATGACTGTAACAGTAACAAAATTACCTCAAATTCGATGAACAACCAGACCACACTGATCCACAGCCATGTAGTTTCACATACCAGATGAAATAAGTACATATATTTGATGATATTGTAGAGAAAATCAAAAATTTTGTTTTATCAGATGCGAAATTTAGCGACCTGTGCGATTTTCTGCGGTTTGAAAATTCTGGTTGTCTTCATCTTCAGGCGCCGCCCTGTAAAGGTTAGTGACCAAAATGGGAAATTTTTTAATTAACTTTTCAGAAAACTAGCCTATTTTAGATCATGGAACGTTGAAACATAGATTGGTTAATGTCAAATGGACGAAAATGAGGTTTGAAGTTGAAAAACACTTTCGCATTTTTTCCTGCCGCATACTGTACATGGATCGAGAATAAATTCCAAAGTAAACTTATACTGTTCATCTTCTCAACTCCTAACATACGACGGACGACGGAGCACTTGTGTGTACTCAACGGGAATTAGTTTGCTTTAGTGGTCTGCCCCTCTACCTTCTTTGTATCACATGGTGGGGTAGAATCTTTAGATCAGTCAACAGAGCGCTAAGCACATTAAGTCGAAAGCAAACAACGAAGTGTGTCTTCTTGGGATGGGAAAGAGGAAATGCAAATAAATATCCGAGTACTCAACGACGACGACGATGACTGTAGCTTGGATTCTTCTATGGCTGGAGGAAATGGGAATTCTCCATGTGGGGAACATCCAAACCGACTGGTTGGGCGGTTAGTTGGGTGTGGAAAGTGGGTGGTATGAATGACTTGGAAATATGACGAGAATTTCTATTTTGGGAAGTCTATAAACTGTCCACCCGAAGATGGGTGCTATCGGATGTGGAGTGCTTACTGCATGTGTACTTCCTTATTCAGCACTGAGACTGAGGACGAGAGATTGATTCATTGATGTTTGGAAGAATTGCTCCCCGGAAAACGAACTGAGTCACGTTCGCGCGATTTAGCGCAGTTAACATGTCGTGTCCGTGTCACGCACATGTTTATCTTATCGCGGTCGCTCGATCATCATGAAGTCGTTTAGAAACTGTGGCTTTCCTAAAACAGCAACACATTCCGTTCCAGCACGAGATTGGTACGCAAACGCCTGGCATTTTTAATGGGCAAGACCTCTTTTCACTCTTCGGGCCGTTTATAAATCGACTAAAACTATCCCAACTATTTCAAATTTTAATTTGATCCAAACGCGAAACTATGTGCGTTGCATACGAGATTGGACGCGTCTCATGGTTGCTAACGACGCGACGCTTTCCATCCAACAACTGCAACCATCAGCACCAAAGTGGATCAGTTTGTTCAGCTTGGCATCTCGAGCGCAGTAGTAGCGCCTAGCAGGTCGATCTATCACCGTCGTCGTCGATGCTCTGCTGAAAACTGCCGAAGGAGTAGAAGAAAAATAACAAAAACATCTTAGAGAAAATGAGCAGATGAGCCATTGCAAACCATAACGATGATGTGCAAAATATCCGCTCATCATCATTCATGACGTTCATTGCGGCGGCGGCGGCGTTGCTGGTTGAAGGAGAAAAGCCATCGCACAAACAGACGACTGACACAGAGACAGACTAGCGATGCGACGCGACTCGAGCCGATACCAAACATTGCAATCATTTTCTTGCGAAGAAGCGACAGGCGCGGCGGTGGCAAGACGTTTTGCTAGACATCCTACACACATTGGAAGAAAAAAACCCGCGCGCTCATCGTAAGCCGTCGCACCACCTCCCGCGTCCAACTCGGAACTCGGTTGGACATCTCATCAGCTCACGGTAGCGATTAACTAGATTTTACACTCCGAGCAGGGGCGGCTCTCGATCGTTGCGCTTCCCGTCGCAACAACCGCCGGTGAAGTAAAGATCAGTACAGCAGTAAAACTTTTCCTTTCGTTTCATACCGGTCGATTCGAAGTGCCGCCACCAGCAAGTAAATTATGTAGGCACGCACCGTGACGAATCGATCTGTCTCTCACCGCTACCACCCGCCGCCACTTAGTGGCGGGTACTTACCGACGACGGCGCAGCGCGAGTAACGTGGGTACAGAAGTGGCTATGTCACTTAACTACTAGAAGAGTAGGCTATCTCAGCACCAACAACAGCGTGGTCGTCCTCATACTCACGTGGTTGTGGCGCAGGTGATGCTCGATTTACCACCAACTAACCTATCGAAGCGAGAATGAAGCGAGCCTGATTGATGTTCAGAAGAAAGTGACTCGTCTGAGGAATTTCCACTCTCGAATTGTCATTTTTTACTGTCATGGTATACTTTGAAAAAAAAAGTACTTTAATCGATGCGTAACATGCACTATGTTATTTTTTTATGTGAAGGAATTTTTAAGTTTTATTCAATTATACGTAACTATTCATCAGGTGCTATGAAGTGAAGGTTCATATCTGGTCTTCGAGCATAATCATGAGCAATGTGCATTAGATGATCGTTCAATTCGACCATTTTCGCGACTCAACAACAATCGATATCATAGCACATTAGCACTAGGCTTCCATTAACACAAAATACTGGATTTTAATTTAGCTTGCTTGATTGCTGACGCAACTCTCCGACGGCAGCAAGCAGGATTCCGTGCCGGACGATCCTGTGTGGACCATATTGTCTCGCTATGTATCATTCTGGAGCAAATCAATGAATTCCAAGAGTCTCTCTCTCTACCTGGTGTTCATTGATTACGAAAAAGCTTTCGACCGTCTCAATCACGGAAACACGTGGAAGCCCTCAGGCGCAAAGGTCTCTTTGAGAAAATCGGCCTCATTGAAGCACAGTACAGGGCAGAGTACTGCACAACGGTGTTTTGTCCGATCCCATCCGGGTCGTTGCTGGAGTGAGGCAAGGATGTATACTATCACCGCTACTGTCCTCCTCGTAATTAACGAGATCCTGGTTGGTGCGAATGACCGTGACCCAAATCGTGGATTGCAGGGGCAGCCATTACCATGGAGTACCTAAATGACTTCGAATTGGCGGATGACGTTGCTCTCCTAGCTCAACGGCGTTCTGATATGCAGATCAAGCTCGATAATATTGCCGATCGCTCTTCAGCGGCAGGTCTTACCATCAACGTCAACAAGACTAAATCGTTTTATGTAAACACGGTCAACCCTTCCAGCTTTACGGTAGCTGGGAAATCTGGAGAATTTTGAAAGCTTCCAATTCTTCATTACACCAACAAAGCTAGCCATGAAAATGTTTGACATTTCTCAGGTCATTTTGACAGACCACACACATGCACGAAAAAGACGGATGATAGATTCTACTTTATCGATCTTGTTGCCGTCCTTTTCATGCTCATGTTACTTCTGTCAAAATGACCTGTGAATTGTCAGTCATTTTGAGGTTAGGTTCGTTGGTGTAATGAAGAATATCTTGATAGCCAAATGGCGGCCGATGGCGACACCAAGATCGACATAGGTGCACGGATCAAGAAGGCGAGGGCTGCTTTGCGAGTTTAAGAAATGTATGGAAAATCAACCAGATTAGTCGGCACACCAAAATCCGAATTTTTAACTCGAACGTGAAATCTGCGCTGCTAAACGCCAGTGAAACCTGGTGTGTATCAGCGGAGAACACGCAAAGTCTGCAGGTCTTCATCAATAGATTCCTGCGGTATATAATTCGTGCATGGTGGCCTCACTATTGGATCTCCAACGTGGAGCTCCATCGTCGATGTCATCAAAAGCCGATAGCGACAGAAATTCGGGAGCGAAAGTGGAGGTGGGTCGGCCACACTCTACGCACACTCTGCTTTAACTCATACTGTCCGAACTGGCTCCTTTTTCACGGCCCTTCCGCTTTGATTTCCGAAGTATGTATTCTTAGCCGAAAGCATTCTCCGCCGCGTAGCATGGCACACACATTTAATACTGGGAGCGGTTACGCCAGTAACCGGAAAGCACGCTAATCACAACAGTAAGCACATTTTTTGAAGTAATCCCTGGATAAACTCACAGAAAAATCCGTGTGAATATCTTTGGAGGAATCTCTGTTGAAGAGCCTCTAAAAATGCCAAGAAGGAGAATTACTGGTGAAATTACGTGAGGAATTTTTGAAGTAATCCTGCAAGTAGAAATCTCTAGAGAAGTGCTCGAATGAATACCAGGGTAACTTCTAAAGTAATCCATATTGCAATCTCCTAAGAAGTCACTAAAGGTGTTCCAAGAAGAATTTCAGAAGAACTTGCTGCATCGCGAAGCCTTAACAGCTGCAGCGCGCCACCTAAAGCGATCTCTTAGCCATAACTATTCGAAGGTGGTTAAAATAATAATGGTTCACGTCGGAGAGTAAAACCTGATTTGGGTATGAATCGTGCAAAGACCCTTCAAGGTATTAGCAAACAATGAGGGAAGAAGTCTACCTGAACTGTTCATAAAAATATCACAACCTTTTTCTTAATAATTCTATATGGATATACATTGCACTAAACATGTCACAAGCAATCTGTAATGTATATCTGTAATGTACAATCTGTAATGTATGTTTATGGGCCGTTCATAAACCACGTAGACTTTTATCGGGTGAGATGGGGTCTGACCAAAGTCTACGCTCAATACAAATTTCAAAATTTTTGTATGGACGAAAGTCTACGAGGGGAGAGGGGGGGGGGGAGTCTGAGATGGCCAAATTTTGGTCTACGTGGTTTATGAACAGCCCCTTACGATTTTCAAAGGAATCTTTTTACGATCTTCTAAAAATTAGTATCTAGTACGAACAATTCCAGAAATACCCTCGGGAAGTATTCCACATTGAACAACTGTGACACTCATACTAAGCTCCGACAAATGATAAAAATCTCAAGTTAGTGTTATGATCATATCGCGAAATAAATCTAAAACTTGTCTTGGAAAATCGATTTGTAATTTCGCCATTAATTTTTGCTCAGTATAAGTCAATTAATTTCGCTAGACATTTTGTCTGGACGTTAGTAAACATTGTTAAAACTATTTCAGAGATTACATAATAAAATACTTTATTTTTAAGGGATTTCTCTATAAACATTTGAAAAGATTTATGTTCTTCAGCAGTCTAGCTTCTTCAAGCACTAAATTTCCTAAATAGGTCTACCAGAAATAGCTACAAGAACTTCAGATATTTTTGGAAAATTCTGTAAATATTTACATATTTCGTAATAAAAATTCTTAACCAATTCTGCCACTAAAAGTTTTGCAGGAAATATGAAAATACCAAACTTTGAATCCCTTGAAATAAATCGGCAAAATCCACATTCTGGTAGTTTATCAAAACATCCGTAGCGTATTTAACCTGATTAGTGTGGAAAAAAGTGGCTGCTAGACCAGTCAGATACAGCCTCCACTCCAGATAACCTCACATTTTCGTTTTTTTTTCGACAGATAAGTGCTTTTTAGTTGTCTTCTTTCCTCCTATTTATTATTCTAAGATATTTTTTTTCTCTTCTGTCTAGTCTAGTCTAGTCTACACATACACAGCCATTCATTGAAAGAATCCTGGAAAATGATAGAATCGACTAATTCCATCATTTTTCTTGTCATTATTAATCCTTGCAGCACATCTGAGATGTATTGCAAACATTAAAGCGGCCAGGCCTACTGTGCAGCGTTGTTATTGTTATTAAAATCAGAGAACGGGGACATCTCGTACCAACCGTTCCGTATAAGTAGCATGAATATGAAATATAAACGGTGGAAGTAACGTTGCTAAGACGGTTAATATAACTTCTTGGTCCTTGGTTTCCTGGGATGGGACAAAGATATTTCCCCCTTATGCCCTGTCCCTTATGCCTAGGCTTAAGCGCCTTTACTTGCTCTCTGAAACGAAAAGAAAAAAGATAAAAAACGCACCCCTCCCACTATTACAGGAACACATATTTCCAAATTATAACATTGCAGTTACAGTACCAAATGAAACAAAGTCACCCGAATATTACCATCCTGCAGTTCCTCACACAACACCAGGTATTTTTTCCACTTGAATCGCGATACAACACAGCATTCACTTTATTACCGAGTCACTGTTATTTTGTGTCTTCCATAAGCCAGAGCATCACCGAGACTCAGCGCCTAGCTCAGCACTCAATACTCGAAATTATTTGAAAACCTCTCAGAAGAAAAAACGCATGTACAGTACATTGTACATGTACATTGTACACTATCCTGGTCATGATCCTGGTTGTCCAAATTCTTCTATGACAGCATTTTTCTGATTAACCCTAAAAGGGATACCTTCATGGCATCGGTTTCGTCACCTCGCTGAGTGTGTTCCATCAAAGACGAGCTCTGTAAGGCGCCTGGGGTCCAATGGGGTCCAGGGGGACGCATTTAGTTTGGGACGCTCACACTATTTAGCGCAGCTCCGTTGTCTTTACTTCTTCATGGTTGGTCAAAAACAGGAATCGGAAAATCACACGCTCTGTTGTATCCCCTAGTGTATCCCCAATCAATTCAAACGTGACTCACGAGGTTTTGTTCTATCCGGTATTCACAAACGCACTTAAAATCACATGAATCTTCCAAGTATCAGCAGAACTTTTCTTCTCCAAAACACGGTTTGTTTTCAGCGCACATAACAGTCTTTATTAGAACCCAGTTTTGAACAATTTTAAACCAATTTTGCTTTATCTAAAACAATAATTATTATGTAAATTTTAAAAATTGAAAATTAAATTCCAAAAATTGACAAGAGAAAAAGTTTTCACGCCTGTACACTAGCGCGGCACACTTTCTAAGATGTTTTTTTTTCTCTTCTGTAGACAAAAACTCGTGTTAGAAAGTCACGAATCTCAAATCCCAGGATGTTTCTCCGAAGTTTCCGGGATTTCCCAAAAAATAAATGAAATGCAATAGTGTGTAATATGTAGTAAGATATACAGGGGATACTCAAAATAACTGGGACAGGTAAAATTTTCACTTTTCAAAAAATGTTCAACTAGCTGTAATTTTTCGAAAAAGGCATCAAATTTTTTTAAATTTTTACTGTTAGTTTATCAACTAGTTGTGTATCAGTGGTCAATATTTGGAAAAGATCGGGCTATTCTACACGACGATATAAAGGTTCTAGAAAAAGGTATAATTATTCAACAGCCAACTTTGAGCTGTTATTTCTCCGGATTCAATTAACCGAATTCAATGGAATTTTGATCATTTATGACTTATATAATGAGTTATTAAAAACTTTTGACTTAACTTAAAATTCTTCACACGAAAGAAAATTATAACGATTAGATTATTTTTCTAATATAACATCAATTTATCCAAAACTTTATCCTCGTTTCAAAATGCGAGGTAGTAATTATAGTTCATTTAAATTCCCTCTAATTGACTTTAATATATTTATGTTTCAAAGGAAAGCAACCAAATAGCCGGCATTAAATTGAAAAAGTAATGGGATGCATATGAAAAATGGATAAATTTACTAAAAAAAACATACAATAAATGAAATCGCTATAACTTTTTTTCTTATTAATAATTTTAAATTAAATCAATCGTTTTCCAAAGTTCATTATATTAGCCATAAATGACCAAAATTTCATTGCATTCGGTTCATTGAATTGAACAGCTCAAAGTTGGCTATCGGTTAATTATACCTTTTTCTAGAATCTTCATAACTTCGTGTAGAATGGCCCGATCTTTTCCAAATTTGAACCACTGATACACAACTAGTTGATGAACTTACAGTCAAAATTTGAGAATATTTGATGCCCTTTTCGAAAAGTTACAGCGAGTTGAACATTTTTTGTAAAGTGAAATTTTTACCTATCCCAGTTATTTTGAGTATCCCCTGTATATTCAGTATTCACTTTGAGCCTTCTGTATCAATGTTTTCATTTTTGCACACGATGCTATGCTACACTGCCGTGTGCAGCATAGTTGTCCCATGTTCATAGGGAATTCCATAGAACATGGGACAACTATGCTGCACACGGCAGTACAGCATCTGTTCGATAACTGACTGCTCCTTAACTGAACTGCTTCTTGTCTGGGCGCTCGAAAACTGGACCAAAGCCTATATGCCCTCTAACACGAGACTTTATCTACAAAAGAGAAAAAAGGATGAACGAGACGAGTCTGGGGTTGAAACCAGAACCCGACTAGAAAACTATATCAAGTTTGTAACATGTTGTTATATAATTTATTATAAAAAACTTATTATGTTATAGATGCAGGATGATGTAAAAATTACTGGAATTGTAACAAAAAGTACTCTATTGTAATGTAAAACTAATAGCTTGTTGTGTTATAAACAGATCAAATTTATTACAAAACGTGATATGAATCTTAGTTTCAAAATAACTAGTTTCTATCATAATTCGATACAACTTTGTAACAATTCTATCTGAATACCAAAGAATCATAACTTAAGTTTGTAACAATGAGTTATAAACAGCTATTATAACATAACATAAGGCCCATATAGCCGAGGCGGTAAACGCATGGGTAGTCAGCATGACCATGCTGAGGGTGACGGGTTTGATTCCCGGTCGGTCCAGGATCTTTTCGTAAAGGAAATTTCCTTAACTTCCTTGGGCATAAAGTATATTCGTGCCTGTCACACGATATACGCATGCAAAATGGTCATTGCCAGAGGAAACTCTCAGTTAATAACTGTGGAAGTGCTCATAGAAGCTGAGAAGCAGGCTTTTTCCCAATGAGGACGTTACGCCAAGAAGAGAGAGAGTACATAACATAGGGATCGTAATATCCAGAGGGGCGAACTCTTTAATACGAAGAATTTAACGCTAACAATCCCAGTACACTTAATTGATTGCTTTTAGATGACATTATTATCTGTTTCACCAAAATTCGTCGCAACACCGCCAAAGCCGTCCTTATGGTAAATACTTACCTTATTCTAATCGAAAACATTGACCTTCCCCTGAAGCTAGTAATTATCTCGATGCCTTACGGTACTAGACGTACCGATGATCCGGTACTAGACGCACTTCCAAAAGAAAACCGATGTAAACCGGTATTTATCGTATAGTTAATCTGCCTAGTGGTCAATCCTGATGGCTAGCCATGTCAAGCCCCCAAAAAGAACAATCCTTATGTCTGCTGGTACTTACCCTATGGTCATGCTAACAATGCTCGCTGTGAACCGTCCTTTGCGTTCAATACCTATTTGTAGTCTGTCAGTATCTAACCGTGCCTCCTGATGTAAATAGGCGGCACCAGTCCAAAGTTGAAGTCTGAGGGTGAACAAGATGAATCGAACAATCCCAGATGGAAACCGTTCAACAATAGCAGGAACTCGTCCGCAATCGAGTCGGGCCATGACACCAACCGAAATTGTTTGTTTGTTGAAAAGAGTTTCGGATCATTCTGATACCAATCAAACACTACAAAACGCGTTCACCCAGAGGCCCTAAGGTGGATGAATATCCAATATGCAACTCGCAAATTCCCTAATCTCTAACCATCAATGTTTCTCAAATGAATGATCAAGAGCTTTTTGCTTGCACTGATTTCCCTCGAGTGATCCAGGTTCATCTATGTATAAGAATAGATGAGATTAATCGCGCCAGTTGTTTTATGTTTTCGTCAAATCTAGGTTCATCTTGGACGTAATCTACAAGAGTAACACCCAAGGTAATTATTTACCTTGGTAACACCCATTTGCTGTCTTCTAGGTTGTGCACGATGTCAATATTTCGTTATCGGGGTCTTCCAGCTTGTGTCAACAACATTAGGCGTCTGAAATACTCAATATAGAAAAATCGAATTATTTTATTCTTAACCACTTAACCTGATTTACAGCTCCTTCATCCACTACTGAGGCATCACGGGAGCGATTACAACTGACAGTTGCATAGTTTCTACAGTGCCTAAATTTATTCTATTCTACCATATCAAACTGGCCCTTGCGTTGCATTCACTCTGTCCATGGAAGAGTGATAAGCACGGGGATGTTGATGTGTGGCTATGCTGTTCCTCTTCCTAGTCTGATGAGTTACCATATAAGTTACCGATATCCAATCATCCGGGTCCGTTAGAACTATGGGCTCAAAAGAGGGTCAAGTGCCAGCCGCTCTCGATTATTGATCAAAAATGTAATGATGTATCTATGACCTAAACTAAAATCCTTTGTCAGATCATTAGCGTACTTTTGGCATTCACGTTTGCGTAATTTTCAACGAGATTTTTCGTTCATTTCCAGCGTGATCATTAGTAAATTCTTAGCGAAAACATCGAGGTATTGATACATCCTAATAATAAAATAACACTCGAGAACCTCACTGATATTCTTCTATCAAGATTTAAATCACATACATGTACTTTGGGAGTATTCCTTTCAAGATCCTAGACAGTCTCTACTCTATTGTTACCACTTAGACTTTTTTGAATATATTCATATTTCTTCACAGTCTGTGATTTGTTGATACAATTATGATAAGATTCAGATCTAAAGAGGAATGAATCCTCATTAAAAATAATCTCCTAAAATCCATCACAGATAAATGAACCAAAACCCTCATAGCGGATATGTTAATAACCTGCAATTATCAGTCAAACATATTGGAAATTGGAATATCCAGAGGAATTAGTTACTAACATATTATTGGTAGACGTAAACTTGTGTATGTTTTCTATGTTTATGTTCGACGTAGCCCTGAATGTTTCAATTTTCGAATGTCTTTTATAATTTGAAGTCGTAGATACGTAGTTGTGAAAGAACTCAATTAGTATACAAAACCATGTAATTTGAAACCGTCCAAAACCTAGAATTTTAATTGGGATACCCTCATTTGCCGCCTAACTTAACCCAAGACTCGCCAATGAGTAATGCTATTTTTAAATCTACCGTATTTTGCCCATTTTGGGCGGATTGCCGCCGCTCCTAGAATAGAATCGACTCCCATCATCGCCATACATACCTTCTGTGATAGACAGCTCTTTGGCATGCAAGTTGAAATTCGAGGAGGGACATTGACTCGGGCCGCGACACGATCGATACACAACGCGTGTATTGTCGACTTTGGCGTAGGTACCTACTTAAGTTGGTGTAAAAAAACCGCGACGACGGCTTTGAACTTCGCTTTGAATGCGTTGACGTGCTTTTTTGTGTGTGCTGAAATTGATTCTTAGGTTCGAAGTACACCCAGGTACATAAATGCTGACCTGTACATTGTTTGAAAGAAACGTGGAAGTTTGCTGTTTGCTTTATGTGGGATTTTTGCCTTCCGCCAATTATAATTGAATTTATTGATTGATTGACGTTTCTTTTCTTGTTTTCTTGCAGATTTTCTCTAACGAAAATGTTCATTTTGTAAGCAACCGAGGGGTGCGATTGACCCCTAAAATCCCAAGCCAAACCGACCCGGGACTCCATCGAAAAACGGACGCAAAATGCCGGTTTTCGCGAACTGCCAGCAGTTCGGAGAGCACCAAGGATTCCACCACTTCTTACTTCGATAAGAAGCCGGACCAGGAGACCTGAACGGAGACCGAAACGGAGAAGCTTCCCAGAAGCAGACCACGACCACTGGCTATCCCCACACGGAATCGAGCAAACGGAACGAAACCGCAACGAACAGACTGAGCAATCGCCATGAAACCACCAACAACGGGAGAGGACACCACCGCGCCGACGCCGGTCAAGCCAGAGGCTTCGACCTCCGGCGGCACTGGCAGCGGAATGGTGGCGTCTACATCGACACAAACACAGACACAACCAACACAACAAACAACCGGTGGCGGAGGCGGAAACAGCAACAGCGCCTCGAGTATGGCCTTCGGAACGGTCAAATACAGGATCAAACCGCCATCGGCGGCAAACGCAATGTCCTCGACGGCCACCGGATCCAACAGCGCGGGGTGCTTCATCAAGCCTTCGCTGTCGCTCAACTCGCTGCCACCGCAGGCGCCACCCGAGGGATCGGAGATGGCACAGAATAGACTGAGAATCGATCGGCCATACAATAGCTTAAAGGTTAGTTTGAAATTTCCATCTACTATGCTAGGACCTAATCCATAAATTTAGATGTTTCAACTGGAATTCCGAAAGATTCCTCTCAGAAATCCCGGAGGATTCCTCTTAGGAGTCCCGTCGTATTCCTCTCAGGAATCCCGACGGATTCCTTTCAGAAATCCCAAAGGATTTCCCTCAGGATTTCGGAAGGATTCCTCTCAGGATCCCGGAGGGTTCCTTTCAGAATCCAGGAGGATTCCTCTCAGGAATCCCGGAGGATTCCTCTCAGGAATCCAGGAGGATTTCTCTTAGAAATCTCGTCGGATTCCTTTTAGGAGTCCCGTCGTATTCCTCTCAGGAATCCCGATGGATTCCTTTCAGAAATCCCAAAGGATTCCTCTCAGGATTTCGAAAGGATTCCTCTCAGGATCCCGGAGGATTCCTCTCAGAATCCCGGAGGATTCCTCTCAGGAATCCCGGAGGATTCCTCTCAGGATTTCCGGAAGATTCCTCTCAGGAATCCCGGAGGATTCCTCTCAGGAATCCCGGAGGATTCATCTCAGGAATCCCGGAGGATTCCTCTCAGGAATCCCGGAGGATTCCTCTCAGGAATCCCGGAGGATTCCTCTCAGGAATCCCGGAGGATTCCTCTCAGGAATCGCGGAGGATTCCTCTCAGGAATCGCGGAGGATTCCTCCTCAGAAACCCCGAGGATTCCTCTCAGGAATCCCGGAGGATTTCCTCTCAGGATTCGCGGAGGATTCCCATAGGCGAAACTACTGGGGGTGCCGGGGTTGCCAGGCACCCCCTAGAATTTGAATGCATTGCTATGAAATATGGAGTGATGAATGATGGATGGATGAACTAATGAATATTTGTTTGTAGGGCACCCCCTGGCAAAAATTCGTAGTTTCGCCAATGAGGATTCCTGTCAGGAATCGCGGAGAATTCCTCTCAGGAATCGCGGAGGATTCCTCCTCAGCAACCCCGAGGATTCCTCTCAGGAATCCCGGAGGATTCCCCTCAGGAATCCCGGAGGATTCCTCTCAGGAATCCCGGAGGATTCCCCTCAGGAATCCCGGAGGATTCCCTCAGGAATCCCGGAGGATTCCCTCAGGAATCCCGGAGGTTTCCTTCAGGAATCCCGGAGGATTCCCCTCAGAAATCCCGGAGGATTCCCCTCAGGAATCCCGGAGGATTTCTCTCAGGAATGCCGAAGGATTCCTCCCAGGAATCCCGAAGGATTCCTCTCAGGAATCCCGAAGGATTCCTCTCAGGAATCCCGAAGGATTCCTCTCAGGAATCCCGAAGGATTCCTCTCAGGAATCCCGAAGGATTCCTCTCAGGAATCCCGAAGCATTCCTCTCAGGAATCCCGAAGCATTCCTCTCAGGAATCCCGAAGCATTCCTCTCAGGAATCCCGAAGCATTCCTCTCAGGAATCCCGAAGCATTCCTCTCAGGAATCCCGAAGCATTCCTCTCAGGAATTCCGAAGCATTCCTCTCAGGAATCCCGAAGCATTCCTCTCAGGAATCCCGAACCATTCCTCTCAGGAATTCCGAAGCATTCCTCTCAGGAATCCCGAAGCATTCCTCTCAGGAATCCCGAAGCATTCCTCTCAGGAATCCCGAAGCATTCCTCTAAGGAATCCCGAAGGATTCCTCTCAGGAATCCCGAAGGATTCCTCTCAGGAATCCCGGAGGATTCCTCTCAGGAATCCCGGAGGATTCCTCTCAGGAATCCCGGTGGATTCCTCTCAGGAATCCCGGAGGATTCCTCTCAGGAATCCCGGAGGATTCCTCTCAGGAATCCCGGAGGATTCCTCTCAGGAATCCCGGAGGATTCCTCTCAGGAATGCCGGAGGATTCCTCTCAGGAATCCCGGAGGATTCCTCTCAGGAATCCCAGAGGATTCCTCTCAGGAATCCCGGAGGATTCCTCTCAGGAATCCCGGAGGATTCCTCTCAGGAATCCCGGAGGATTCCTCTCAGGAATCCCGGAGGATTCCTCTCAGGAATCCCGGAGGATTCCTCTCAGGAATCCCGGAGGATTCCTCTCAGGAATCCCGGAGGATTCCTCTCAGAAATCCCGGAGGATTCCTCTCAGGAATCCCGGAGGATTCCTCTCAGGAATCCCGGAGGATTTCTCTCAGGAATCCCGCAGGATTCCTCTCAGGAATCCCGCAGGATTCCTCTCAGAAATCCCGCAGGATTCCTCTCAGGAATTACGAATAATTCGTCTCAGGTATCCCGGAGGATTGCTCTCAGGATCCCTCAGGAATCTCCGCTTAGAAATCCCGGAGGATTTCTCTCAGGAATCCCGGAGGATGCCTCTCAGGAATCCCGGAGGATTCCTCTCAGGAATCCCGTAGGATTCCTCTCAGGAATCGCGGAAGATTCCTCTCAGGAATCGCGGAAGATTCCTCTCAGGAATCGCGGAAGATTCCTCTCAGGAATGGCGGAAGATTCCTCTCAGGAATTCCGATGGATTCCTCTCAGGAATTCCGATGGATTCCTCTCAGGAATCCCGATGGATTCCTCCCAGGAATCCCGAAGGATTCCTCCCAGGAATCCCGAAAGATTCCTCCCAGGAATCCCGAAGGATTCCTCTCAGGAATTCCATTGGATTCCTTCCATAAATTTTGTAGGATACCTTCCAGGAATTATCTCGGATTTTTTTACTAGAATTCGCATTATTCTCACTAACTTATTTTCGTCCATTTTAGAAAAAGCGTGACTCGGAGCGCGAACTGTGGCGACGGTCGTGGGGCAGCGGGCATAGCCACAGCTCATGCAGCTTGCAAAGCAGCATCACGACCGGCATCGGCAAGGACGACTTTTGGGCCGCACTGCAGACCAACTACAACTTTATCATGGACACGAACCTGCTCGACAGCTGCCGGGAGGCGCGCGGCGAAATCGAAGGCCCGGTTGTGCACGCCAAGGAGGACCACATGGACTACTATCGGAGGGTGAGTGAAACGTTGCATCGCATCATCGATCGAATAGGATCTATTTCCGGAAAAAGTGTAATCATCTCCGGTCTTTTATTTTAGGCCATGTACAAACCTTCTCCGATGCAAACGTTCTACGGCGACCCGCGCCTACTGAGACAGTGGATCAGAGAGATGGAGATTCGCATTTCACGGATTCCTTCGATTACGGAGACGAAGAAGCTGAACACCGAGCAGTTGCTGAGGCTCTCTGGAGAACATTCGGTGAGTAGTATTCGTAGTAATTCATGGTTTTCTGTTTTTGGATTCGTCTCCGAGAAAGGCAACATCGTTTCAAAAATAGATTTACGTTGGGAAATTATCTCCGGATGGGTTTCAAGTGCCAAAGCAATCAATCTGAATTTAGAGAAGAGTAAATTGATTGCCTCTTTCCCGTACGGAGAAGAGCGATTTTGGAAATAAAAAATCAACTTCATCTCCCATATCGATAAATCAATCTGGATTTGTCCGTTTGGAAGCTCCCCGCGCAGACAGTAGGCGTAATCGCTCAATTTATGTATGGCCTGCTATTTGTTGGCCTGCTTAGTTGACAATGTGATGTGCCACCAGAGCAGAGGGACGGCCCACCGCGCTGCGCTAGCTTGCTGCGATTTACCTAATGTTTATTTTGGTGCAGCACTCCACGTTTGCATCTTCACTGTTGCGAGCGGTTTGGTTTCTGCAATGGCCCTTCCATGGGTGTTGCATTCGTGTAGACGAAACAGCCGCCCGGTGGTGGCGCGTCATGCGTGGTCGGATCGGATCGACGACAGAAGCCCGTGTTTGTTGTTTGTATTGATTATTATGTTTTGGCGTGTAGTAACCCAGATTTTCGGACGTTTTGTCCCAGAGCCGCAATGTTTTCCTATCCGGAGAGGCCGTAAATTTTATATCAACATAAAAGAAGGCGCATGTGGGTTGTCGGCCAGTTGACTGGCTTGTTTGTGCGGTTATTGCATAACCGGGATGACAGATTTATGCGCGTTGTCTCAGTGAATTAAAATGTTTGACAGCGTTACGGAAGTCAGTGTGGTTGGACAGATGTTTAGACATGACGAACGATGTTTGGCAACGATTTTTTTTCCATGCTTTGTGTATTGAATACCAGCTGAAACAAAGGTTCCCGCCATGGTTAGCTATTGTTTGGACATTTCCACTTGGGTTCGAAATTTGTCATTAGATCAGTGACATAGAAACTAAATAGGATTATTGCATATAGAGGTAAAGGAAAATTCATGTATTAGGTTCCTCGTTTTTTACACTTTTCTAGGCCCCTTCCTCCATGTAGTGTTGGAGACCGCTCATATACCACGTAGGCTTTTAGGAGAAGGGAGTGTTTTACCAAAGTCCATACAAATTTTCAAATTCTCGGATCTGAAATGATATCTGAATACCCAGCCTTTACCATGCCTCAGATTGGACTAGAGTAAACCAGGACACTCAACTTTTATTGCCGATATTTAGCGTTTGATTGTATGTATTTGTATTTGAAACATACATACATACATATATTTATTTGTTCAACATCATTAAGACAAGACATAATCAACAATAGTACGCCACAATACTCAGTTTGTGGCTGCCTCTCTCCATCCTCGGTCGCGGCCAATGCTCGCCAAGTCACGCTCCACCTGGTCCGCCCATCGTGCTCTCTGCGCTCCACGCCTTCTTGTGCCAACCGGATCAGTTGCAAACACCAGCTTTGCAGGGGTGTTGTCCGGCATTCTTGCAACATGCTCTGCCCACCGTATCCTTCCAGCTTTGGCCACCTTCTGGATGCTGGGTTCGCCGTAAAGTGCAGCGAGCTCGTGATTCATCCTTCTCCGCCACACACCGTTCTCCTGCACACCGCCGAAGATCGTTCTTAGCACGCGTCGCTCGAAAACTCCGAGTGCTTGTAGGTCCTCCTCGAGCATGGTCCATGTCTCGTGCCCGTAGAGGATTACCGGTCTTATTAGCGTTTTGTACATGGTGCATTTGGTGCGTGGGTGAATCTTTTTCGACCGCAGTTTCTTCTGGAGCCCGTAGTAGGCCCGACTTCCGCTGATGATGCGCCTCCGAATTTCACGGCTCACGTTATTGTCAGCCGTCAGTAAGGATCCGAGGTAGACGAATTCCTTCACCACCTCGAAAGTATCCCCGTCTATCATAACATTACTACCCAGACGGATCCGGTCGTGTTCGGTTCCGCCTACCAGCATGTAATTTGTTTTTGAGGCATTCACCACCAGTCCGACCTTTGCTGCTTCGCGTTTCAGGCGGGTGTACAGCTCTGCCACCGTTCCAAATGTTCTAGGGATAATGTCCATGTCGTCCGCAAAGCACACAAATTGACCGGATTTTGTGAAATCGTTCCCTGGCTGTTGAGCCCGGCTCGTCGCATCACACCTTCCAGCGCGATGTTGAAGAGTAGACATGAGAGTCCGTCACCTTGTCGCAGTCCCGGCGAGATTCGAATGAACCGGATAGTTCACCCGAAACCCTTACGCAGTTTTGCACACCGTCCATCGTTGCTTTAATCAGTCTAGTCAGCTTCCCAGGAAAGCCGTTTTGGTCCATGATTCTCCATAGCTCTGCGCGGTCGATACTGTCGTATTCACTGGTACTCACGGCATTTCTGGAGGATTTGCCGTACGGTAAAGATCTGGTCCGTTGTCGACCGGCCGTCGATGGAGCCGGCTTGGTAACTTCCCACGAACTCATTTGTTTTAGGTGACAGACGACGGAAGATGATCTGGGATAGCACTTTGTAGGCAGCATTCAAAATAGTGATCGCCCTGAAGTTCTCACATTCCAAATGGTCGCCTTTCTTGTGAATGGGGCAGATTACCCCTTCCTTCCACTCCTCCGGTAGCTGTTCGGTTTCCCAGATCCTGACTATCAGCCGATGCAGACAGGTGGCCAACTTTTCTGGGCCCATCTTGATGAGTTCAGCTGCGATACCATCCTTACCAGCTGCTTTGTTGGTTTTGAGCTGGTGAATGGCATCCTTAACTTCCCTCAGCGTGGGAGTTGGTTCATTTCCGTCCTCCGCTGCACTGGTGTCGTCGTTTCTTCTCTTGCCGTGGGCTCCCGTGCCTACGTTCTCCACGCCGTTCAGGTGCTGATCGAAGTGCTGCTTCCACCTTTCGATCACCTCACGTCCGTCCGTCAAGAGGCCTCCATCTTTATCCCTGCATATTTCGGCTCGCGGCACGAAGCCGTTGCGGGATGCGTTGATAGAACTTCCGTGTTTCTTGGGAACGACACAGCAGTTCCATTTCTTCACACTCCGCTTCTTCCAGGCGGCGCCTTTTCTCCCGAAAGAGGCGGGTCTGCTGTTTCCGCTTCTGTTTATAACGTTCCACGTTCTGTCGAATCCCTTGCTGCAGCATTAACGCCCTCGCTGTATTCTTCTCCTCCAAAACCGTTCTGCACTCTTCGTCGAACCATTCGTTCCGTCGATTCCGTTCCACGTACCCGATGGTGCTCTCGGCTGCGTCGTTGGTGGATGCTTTCACTGTACTCCAGCAGTCCTCTAGAGGGTCCTTATCGAGCTCGCCCTCGTCTGGCAACGCGGCTTCGAGATTCTGCGCGTATGCTGAGGCGACATCCGATTGCTTCAGTCGCTCTAGGTTGTACCGTGGCGATCGCCGGTACCGTACATTGTTGATGACGGAGAGTTTTGGGCGCAGTTTGACCATCACCAGATAGTGGTCGGAGTCGATGTTGGCGCCACGATAGGTCCTGACGTCGATAATGTCGGAGAAGTGCCGTCCGTCAATCAGAACGTGGTCGATTTGAGATTCCGTCTGCTGTGGTGATCTCCAGGTGTAACGATAAGGGAGGCTGTGTTGGAAAAAGGTGCTACGTATGGCCATATTTTTGGAGGCGGCGAAATAAATGAGTCGTAGGTCGTTTTCGTTCGTCTGCTGGTGGGCGCTGAACTTACCAATCGTCGGTCTGAATTCCTCCTCCTGGCCTACCTGAGCGTTCAAATCTCCTATGATGATCTTGACGTCGTGGCTTGGGCAGCGATCGTACTCGCGTTCGAGCTGCGCGTAAAATGTGTCCTTGTCATTTTAATATCTGCCTTTTGTTAAATAAAAAGATTAAGAATTACGCTATTTGATTTTAAGATTTTCTTACTAAGCTTTCAATAAAAGGACACACGTTTGAAATGCCTCCGCTTACGGTTGCGGCTTAAGTTCGAATGAGCTCATTTATTATATCTTTTGAGAGAATTCTTTTTAGTACAATATCGATAGCACTCTTAATGCAGAACACACAAAATAGGGATATTACAGTTCTTCCCTTTTTAGATAAATTCATCAAGAATTTCTATCTTCTTTTGTTACTTGAGTTTACGATATTTTTCAATAATTTTAAACAACTTCAAAATTGCTTTCACAATCTTTCAGATCTTTGATTAATCACTTCTGATAGCTGAACCAGCCTTCGATCGTGTCACTACATGACTGCGAATCTGCACATGACGCTTTTTCTCCGGTTGGATGTCCTCTGGCACTAAAGGAACATCGGGGAATCCGCAACAGTCTTCTTCGTCAGAGATACTTCTGCGACGCTTGCTGGATTCCATCCTGCCCTTGGGTACGAACACTCTTGACTGTTGGCGCGGCTGTTCTACCATTTTTAGCTGGTTGCGATGGGCTGTTAGCAGACGACCGGCCAGAGATAACTGAAATAGATATTTGGAGAACTTTTTAATAAAGGTTGTATCTAACCATCTGGGTAAATCTTTTTTATCAATGTTCTTATAGAGCAGCTTATCCCCTGCCACTAGCTTTTCAAATTCATCCGGAAAACGGAGTAGTTTATTGGACGGACCCTCTTCTTTTTGCACAGGTTTTATAATAGCCGGCTTATACAAATTATTTTTGTAACTATTACGTGGATTAATCAAATCCAATAAAGTTTTAGGCTTAAACGAAAATATTTTCTCTGAGGGAAACATTCCTTCCGTTCCAAGACAACTATTACGGTAGTTGATTAGAAAAAGATTCAGTCGATCTTTAATTTCTAAGGATTTTGTCTTTTCGTACAATAAATGTTTTTTTAATACGTCCTTAATCACTCTCACCATTCTTTCTGCTTGGCCATTACTCTCCGGGTTATAGGGAGGGCTTTTAAGAACTTTGATCCCTTGGCATTCCAAAAAGGAAACGAATTCCTTCGAATTAAAAGGTGGACCCCCATCTGTCACAACGACGTCTGGAAGACCAAATCGTGCAAAAACAGAGATAAATTTACGAATCACCGATTTAGCATTTGTTCCGTATCGCATTAGTTCTACTTCAAGCCATTTTGAATAGCTGTCAACTATTAAAAGAAACATTTTTTTATCAAAGTAAAAGAAGTCAGCGTGCAATCTACTAAACGGCCGTGTTGTGGGTATCCAAGTTTCAGTAGATTTTACTTTCGGAATAATGGTCATTTTAGCACACGTATCACAGCGTTTCACAAAATTTTCAATGTCTGAATTTAATCCTTGCCAATATATTGTCCTTCTAGCCAGTTGCTTCATTTTTGTCATCCCACTATGATTAGCATGTAAAAGTTTCAGCACAGCGTTTTTAATATTTTCCGGAACTACAACCTTATCTTTCATTAATAAAATACCCTCAACAATTTGTAATTTCTCCTTTAGTGCAAATAATTTCTAAATTGCTTTGGGATATTTTGGGGCCAGGTATTGGTTACAAATTTCATAACTTCTGTTAAAAACTTATCTGATTTTGTTTCATTCGCAATCAGTGCAAAGTCTAAAGGGAAATCGTTGGAAAAGTTTAAACTGTTAACACTTACTGGATCTACGCCCGTAGGAATTTTTTCATCAAGTGGAAAACGACTACAAAAATCTGCATTTCCCATTTTTGTTCCAGGCCTGTATTCTATTTCAAAGTTGTAGATTGAAAGTTCCATTATGTATCTTTGTAATCGTGTAACAAAGACAGAATTTCTTCCATCTTTACCGAATATTCCCAGTAAAGGTTTGTGATCTGTGAACACTTTAAATTTTTGCCCGAAGAGAAATTTGTGGAATTTCTTAACTACACAAACCAAAGCTAAGGCTTCTAAGTGTAAAATCGGATATTTTTTTTTGCGCAGCGTTTAATGAAAATGAGGTGAAGCATATTGGCCTTTCTAACCCATCCACTAGTTGAGCTAGAACTCCTCCAAGACCGTAGGAAGATGCGTCGGTTACTACAATTAAAGGCTTAGTTGGATCATAGAAATCAAGTATGTTTGCCGACAACAAGCTCTTCTTGCTCTGTTGAAAAGCTTCTTCACATGTATTTGTCCAGATAAATTTTTCGTCTTTCTTTAAAAGGTTATAAAGGCATCTAAGTCTTGTAGACATATTAGGGATAAATTTATTGTAATAATTTATAAGACCAAGATAAGCTTTTAATTCTGTTTCGTTTGATGGTGTCTTAGCTTGTTCTATAGTAGAAAGCTTTTCCGGAGAGGGTAGCAAACCATCTTTAGTTATCAAGTGTCCTAAGTATTGAAGAGATTCAACGAAAAATTTACACTTCTTGAAATTAACACGTATGTTTGCACTGGCCAGTCTTTTTAGCACCTGAACCAGTTTGTCATAACATTCTTCAAAATTTTTCCCTGCTATCAGGACGCCATCTAGGTAGCAACATACACCTTCAAGTCCTTTCAATACTTGGTCCATGATTTGTTGAAACATAGCCGCACTTGATGTTGCGCCTTGCGGTAAACGGTTAAACGTGTATAATCCTTTAATAGTGTTGATAACTACAAATTTCTTTGAGCGCTCAGATAATTCGAGTTGGGCGCCTGTTAAATCGAGTGAGCAAAACACTTTGCATCCTGCTAAGGACGCAAAAATGTCTTGAGAGAGTGGAAGAGGATAAGTGTCAGGTATCAAAATTTTATTCAGGGATACTTTGCAATCAATTACCATGCGAATCTCGCCGTCCTTTTTTGGGATTGCAATCACGGGCGACGCCCACTCACTAGCCTTAATAGGCGATATGACTCCCTGTTGCTCTAGCATGTCGAGATGGCCCAGTAACTTTTCTTTTAGCTTGTATGGTACTTGATATGCCCGTTTGAAAATTGGTTGCTCAGACTTGAATGTAAGATCAGTTTTGTAGCCTACAATAGGTTCAGAAAAATCCTTACTAAAGACTTTTTTAAATTGGTTTTGGGTATTACCGATAGCTTTTTCCCGCAACTGCTCTGCATTCAAATGGTTTATTGTAACAGTGTTTTTGAAATGCAATTTCCACTCTGGATAAAAAGTCTCCATCCAGTCTCTACCGAGTAGAGGGGTGAAATCATTTTCACTTTTCAAAACAATAAGTTTCTCTAAGCTACTATGACCATTTAACTCAACTGCTACTGAAATCTGTCCAACAACCTCAAGTCTGGAACCATTAACCACAACTAGCCTTTTGCTGCATAATTTAATGTCCATCGAATGAAACCGTTTTTATAAAGTTTTTCACTGATCACTGCTACTGCCGATCCTGTGTCTACCTCCATCAACAATTTCCGTCCTTGAACTTTCACCTCTACTAAACACGGGTCACTTTTATCATCCCCAATCTTCATACAGTTGATATCTGATTCGTCGCTAGATTCACTTATGCGTACTCTATTGAACTTGTCAAAGGGCGGTACACTCGCGGAGTCGTCTTCTTGTTTTACAAGTTTTACCGAACTGTTACTCAAAAACCAGCAATTTTTTCTGATGTGCCCTACACGCTTACAGTAATTGCAAACTGCATTTTTATGTCCATTCCAGTCGGATCGACCTCTTGCTGGTACGTTGTGCCTATCCCTGCTTCTTGAACGACTTGCTGAACGGTCTTGACTTCTACTTCCTGATCTAAATTGTCTACCTCGCTGAGCTGATCTTCTACCAACGTAATCGTCACTTCTTTGCCCTAATCGATGCTTCACCGACAAAACTGCCCCCGTGTCATTTGGATCAACGATTTCTCTTGTTCTTTGGCTTGCTTCCTCGTCATTAATAATCATCTTTTCTAATGCTTCTACCGCTATTTCGTCTTCCAGTAATATCTTACGCTGCAGCTTTTTGTTTCTCAAACCAAAAATGAGTCGATCACGTATAGCTTCATCCTTAAATTCTTTGAAATTGCAACTTTCGGCCAACAACCTTACTGCCAGAACAAAATTTTCCGAGCTTTCCGCCGGGCCTTGAAATTTATTATAAAATTTGTACCTATGCATAAGCGCCGGTTCAGTTTTGTCGAAACGACACTTTAATTTTTTTATCACCTCGTCATAATCTAAATCTTCTACATTTTTCTTCGGGAACAGCAATTTTATTTCGTCAAACACATCATCGCCACTGAGGGAAATGAACCATTGCTTTTTTTCTTCAGGTTTTACTTTGTTGAGATTGCACATAATTTCAAATCGTTCTATATAATTAGAAAAGGATTTACCAACATGATAGTGATCGATCGTTCCGATCATGCCAGGAACAGACATTGTTTTCAATGGATTGCACTATGTATCGAAAAGAATGATAATTACTCACTTGTACTGCAGCTCACTACTCACTAGTTCTCAACAAGGCAGCTCTTCTCGCCGACGTAGCTCTCCTCCCTGCTTAGCTTTTCACGGCAACCTTGTTCTTCGCGCCGCTCTCGATCTTCTCACCGACGTTGCTCTTCTCGCGGATTAAGCTCTTCTCGCCGAATGTTTTCACTGTTAACGCTGGCTGAAGTCCGTTGGGTTTTAATGTTCTTCACACAATCGCTCTGGAGCACGATATACACCGCTCCGTCCGATCACTCGTAGCTAGTCGACACAAACAATCATGCAATTTGCTCGACTCTCCGCATGCACTTCTGCTGGATGTTCTCATGCACTCGTCACAACGATCGGACTGATCATCTAACTTCTCACGACTTGATAATGATAACGCTCTTCTCATGCACGGTGCTGTTGCTCTATGGCTACGACCTTCCTCTCGGAGAATCGATTCGGTAGTACTCTAGGGAACAAAGAGCCTCGTTTTTTAATGCAAAATAAGAACTGTAAAGAAAAATTTCAAAATGGAGATGGTAAAGACAAAGCAGTCAATAGCTAGATGAAATTCACAATTTCGATGTGCAGGTTTTTTTTATTTATTTATTTATTTTTTTTCACCACCAGGAAACGCTTATTCACTGAAATGGCTTAATCACTGTCACAGTCTCGCATATGCCCAACAACTACTCTAGTGAAATATCACTTACAAGTACGCTGTCTACAATGCTTCAAGCTCTGCACTCTACTTACCCAAGCTCACTCTGGAATTTCTCCGTCTGAGCTAATTTCGTGGTTTCGTTTCACTTCTCGTCGCCACTTTAATATCTGCCTTTTGTTAAATAAAAAGATTAAGAATTACGCTATTTGATTTTAAGATTTTCTTACTAAGCTTTCAATAAAAAGACACACGTTTGAAATGCCTCCGCTTACGGTTGCGGCTTAAGTTCGAATGAGCTCATTTATTATATCTTTTGAGAGAATTCTTTTTAGTACAATATCGATAGCACTCTTAATGCAGAACACACAAAATAGGGATATTACAGTCATCATCAGTGCTTCCGGAGTGTGGGCTGTGCACGTTTATTATGCTGAAGTTGAAAAATCGGCCCTTGATCCTCAACCTGCACATTCTTTCGTCGATCGGCCACCAACCGATCACGCGCCTCTGCATATCACCCATCACTATGAAAGCTGTTCCCAGCTCGCGTGTGTTGCCGCAGCTCTGGTAGATGGTATGATTACCTCTAAACGTTCGCACCATGGATCCTGTCCAACACACCTCCTGCAGCGCTACGATGCCGAACCCGCGGTCCTTCAGTAGATCGGCGAGTATGCGGGTGCTCCCAATGAAGTTGAGAGATCGGCAGTTCCACGTACCGAGTTTCCAATCGCAAGTCCTTTTTGTTCGCTGGGGTCGTTGCCGTTGGTCTCGGTTCGTATTATTCTGTTGCTGATTTTCCGTTACAATGGTTTTTTACGGCTGGCTCGTAGAGCCTGACACCAACCCCCTAATTTTCGGAGGACCATAGTGCACAGTTGAGCTTAGAGTCCTTCCCTGGCACTCGGACGTAGATCAGCCGCCCCTAACATGGGGAACAGACGCTGTTGTGAGCCGCTACTTTGTTATTCCATACCTTCTCGATAACAAATAGAGCTCTTGAAATTTATGGTATGCATTCATTATTGAAATAACAAGACTTGTTATTTTTCAGGTGCTATTTATAAAAAATTATGGTATTCATTTTTGTTATTTTGCCTCTTATGTCCACCTAATAAAGGGCATATCGAGGTATAATGTTATTTAAGATAAATACCTCTATATGTTATTTTGTTGCTATTTTTTTCTGCTCGGGAATGGCTTTCCGGTTAATCCGAGTTTGGAGGGTGGCATGCTGACTTCTTGACAGCTGTAATGAATTGTATTCCCTTCTTAGCCTATGTGTTAGAAGTTCATCGCGGCGATTAAAACAATAATAACGTCTTCTTAACCTACTTGATTGACACTATAGTGTATACACTACCATACCGAGTAAAACATCTATTGTTCTTTTTACCGAAAGGCGAAACCGTAATGATTCCAAGCTTTTCTTCACACCTCATATTGAGCTCAGAATCAAGAAAGCTTGTGTGGCCTTCGGGCAATGCCGGCGAACCTCTGTTAAAGCATGGGGTCTAAGATCCAAATTAATCAAATGGATTTACGCCAAGTTGTTCGACTGATATTGGCCTATGGATGTTTTGTGTGGTGGCAAAAGGGCGAAGTGAGAACGGTCCAATCAAAGTTAGGCCATCTCCAAAGGATGTGCTTAATGGCGTTGCCTGGAGCGTTCTCTTCAACTCCCACGGCAGTACTCGAAGTTCTCCTTGACATTGCCCCACTACACATTCATCTCAAACAAGAAGCACTTTCTTGTGCTTACCGCATTTGGGTACTCGGTTTACTAGAGGAAACTCTTGTGAACACACACCTCGTTGTTTCCACTTTTAGTGTATTGGGACAAAATTGTCCTTGCTCCAAGTGATCTTACAATTGCTTGTAATTTTCCATAAACAGGTATTCTTCGATATAACGTACAAAAAAGTTTTCTCTTTGTACGTTATATCGAAGTGTACGTTATATCGAAGCAGAGAAAATTTTTTTTTTTTTGTGCTACACACTTATTTCTGAATTGTCTGTTCGGTACTTTTTTGACGAGATTATAACAGCAGTACGATCTCGGTAGTTTCGGTAATCGATTTTACTGAGGTTCAGTAAAACAACTGTCAAAATCGCATGGAAAAGGTAAACAATGAATTTTTGCTGAACGAGCTCGGTGCTCAGCAGTTTTAATCTCGTCAAAAAAATACCGAACTCGGTAATCAAAATTAAGTGTGTAGTATTTATGTATTCGACGTGAAATTAATCCCAAATAATGATTTCGGTGAGATTCACAAAACCAATAATGAAAAACTTGAGTTTTCACGAAAAAGCCATTTCGTTTTTTGTGCTTCGATATAACGTACATTTTGCTTCGATATAATACACTAATTTTTCCCCAAATTGCGCTTATTCTGGGTAACAAGGCTAATGCTGCAAGAAAACATTGATTTGAGTGATTTCGTAGTTTATTTAAGGGCTATACCTGGGAAAAATAAAAAAAATCAATGCTGTACGTTATATCGAAGCAAAATGTACGTTATATCGAATTCGCTATATCGAGGGTACGTTATATCGAAGATTACCTGTAGACCATTTTCCACGAAATTCCCTTCCCGCGAAGAGTGGACATCTGGTTATCTGAAGAGAAGTATTTCAGATGGCATCGTATGTTACACTGATGGCTCTCTTCTCGAAGGTCGAGCAGGTTCTGGTGTTTATTCTCGTGAGCTAAGGCTGTATCAGTCTTACTCACTTGGTAGACACTGCACCGTTTTTCAGGCCGAAATCTTTGCTCTTATGTGCGGAGTGCAATCAGCACTTCAGCAGCACGTAATGGGCAAAGTAATATACTTCTGTTCAGATAGCCAGGCTTCAGATTCACCTTCTATGGGTACCTGGTCATTCTTCCATCGCTGTAAATGAATTGGCTGATGAGTTAGCTCGCTCTGGAGCATCACATGACTTCATTGGCCCTGAGCCAGCTATTCCGATATCGAAGTGTTGGATTAAGCTTCAGATTCACACCTGGGCTGTCACTCAACACAGACAATATTGGAATAGTTTGGAGTCATGTCGTCAAACCAAATTGTATAGTGCTGAGCCATCTCTACGGGTGGCGAAGTATCTATCTAATCTGTCTAAGCAGAATTGCAGCATGCTGGTCAGAGCATTGACTGGCCACTGCCAACTCAGCTATCACATGGCGAATATTCAGCAAGCTGATTCGTTTGCCTGTGATAGCTGTGAATCCGATTATGGAACTTCGTATCATTTGATATGTAATAGACTGGCCCAAATACAAAAATGTCGAAAAATTCCACGGGGCACCCTCTAGAATCGTGCCTTTGGATGAGAAGAGCAATCTGTGAAAATTTCAGCTGAATCGGTTGAAAACAGAGCTGACGCAAATGAGTTGAAGGTTTGTATGGGATCTTCAATCCAAATATATGGGAAATTGGATGACCTCCAGTCTCTCATTCAGCGAGCTGGTTGAAAGAGTTTGATTTGGCTCATAATTGAAAGAATGGTAGTTGATACCCTAAGGAACAACTTTGTAGAAGACTATATAATGATAAAACTTAATTTAGTTTCGGTTTCAGCTAACGAAAGCAGGATGAGGACATCTTCCCCTGTTTACTCTCGGTTGTTACATGGAGCACGTGTTTGCTGTTCGAAACTTGCGCTCAACATCATAGGCGGCTATGTTGTCCTTCATTTCAATTGCTCATGCACGTGGGCGGGTATCGAAACCATGAAGAATTACATAGCTGCCTATGATGTAGCGCGCAAGCTTCAACCGACAAACACGTGCTACATGTAACAACCGAGAGTAAACGGGGGAAGATGTCCTCATCCTGCTTTCGCTAGATGAAACCGCAACTAAATTAAGTTTTATCATGATATGGTCTTCTACAAAGCTGTTCGTTAGGGTATCAACTACCGTTCTTTCAATTCTGAGCTAAATCTAACTCGCTGAACCGACGTACTGAGTGAGAGACTGTAGGTCATCCAATTTTCCATATATTTGGACTGAAAATCCCATACAAACCTTCAACTCATTTGCGCCAGCTCAGTTTTAAACCGATTGAGCTGAAACTTTCACAGATTGTTCTTCTCATCCAAAGGCACGATTCTAGAGGGTGTCCCGTAAATTTTTCCAACTTTTCTTTCTCGCCATACAAATGTGGGCCGGTCTAAATATGTAACTATCCAGTTTTCGCGCAACTGCGTTTCCGAGTATTCGGTAAACACTTATTAAGTGAAACTGACTTCAGAAACCTGAATCTTCAGGATATTCTGTTGTTCTTAACCCGCTGTGTTAAAGAGCTATAGGCTCTTTTTCGCTTTATGCGTTATTACAGTGCCCTTTTCAGGGCGCTGTTTGAACCCATTGTGGTACGCTTGTGCGTTAGTACCCTCTTCCAGGGTATTTTTCCTATTTCCCTACCTGTCCCTATCCCCATCCAAATCCTTTTTCCTTCCTTTTCCCTCAGGTAGATGATGAAATAGGCTTATTTTGGCGATGGCACAAATGTCCCAAATGGAGGATAACGTGCCTCTGGAGCCGGCCTTCTGATACCTTCTGATAAATTCACTTTTACGAGGCAGTTTGAAGTGAAGAGTATTCTTAACCCTTTCCTTCCCACGACTTTGAACGACTATTTCTATGCCAAGAAAGCGTTTCCGAAAAAAGTGCTTGAACAAAAGTTATTGCAAATTGGTCAAAATTTTCGAAATCAACGAAAAAAATTTTAGTTGTAAATCAATAGTATTTTGATTGTTTATCAATAGTTCCACTATTGAAACAAGTAGTTGGGAGTTGGGTTTACCTAATGGGATTACAATCATATTCTAAAAACTATTGCATCATATTCATCTGATTCCGTTTATCTCGAGTTCATCGAAAATCGATGGTGCTCTAGAGCAACCATGGGAAGTAGAGGGTTAAGGTCACGGTGTTTGGAGCATGGCAAGGTAGGAAAGTTCTGCAGAGATTCATCCGAAAATTGCTCCTGTGGTTCCTCGAGAGATTTTCTAACCATTCCTCTAGGAATTCCCTCAGAAATTCCTGCTAGTCCTGGTCTTCAGTAATATCTCTCAAAGTCCCTCCAGAAATTCCAGCTGTGATTTCTTCAGAAATACATCAAGAGATTTTTTTCTGTGATTATTAGAGAAATCCTTGGCGCAAGCCATAAACGAATCAAAGGAAGATTTTTTTGGACTCTGAGGAAGAATCCCAAGAGGAATTCCTAGATAAATCCTTGAAAAAATCTCCAAGAAGTCCAAGCAGAAATTTGTGGATGAATCCCAGTAGGCATTACTGTAGAAATCCAAGAATATTTCGACTGGAATTCCTGATGAAAGATTTCTTCATATATTTCTTCAGAAATGCCTCTAGGGCCTGTGCTTCCCCCTGGAATTATTCCGAAAATCCCTGCAGTTGTTCCTCCAGGGATTTCTCCAACTATTCCTCCTTCTAAATCCCTGCTGGAAATGCTTAAAAATCTTTACGAGAATACCTGGAGAAATCTTAGTGGGAATTCGTGATGAAATTCATGTAGAAATTTGTGGAAGTATCTATAGAAAACATTGGAATTATCCGTGAAGAAATCAGCAAAATTACAGGAAGAATCCCAGGAGGAATTTCTGGAACAACAATTTTCAAATATTTCAACAGTAATTCATCTTGGAATCGCTCCAAGAATGTTTACCGCAATTACTCCCGATATTTTTCCATGGAACCCTCCAGGATTCCGTCTTGGGATTCCTCCAGGAAATCAGGGATGGCATGCCGAACTGAAAATGTACATAGTGCAGTTTATTCCCTACCCACTTGAACTTTCAAGTCAATTATCTTGTACCTAAATAACTTTTCGCTACTTTGTTTGTTTAACCACAACTCCGGTCATGTGTGCGAGTAAACCGTAAAATGATAATCAAATCTATTCTGTATTCGCTGAATGGCAATATTTTTAGTTCGTTCGCTCTGACTCAGACCTGCACGGGTTTCCGGCTACATATGCCTTATTTTACAACACTTTACATACACAAAAATACCAAAGTTTTTTAAGGTGATTAAAGAACGAAGCCACACCATGAATTTTTAGTAGCACAAATCTGAGTAACCAAACATTGCACCGAACTGAAAAGTGGATCGATTGGTCACCCACTAGTTGTAACCAATCGATTAACTTTTCAGCGCCATGCGTTATTTAGTTCTTCAAATTTGTTCTTTTGAAATTTCACGGTTCGTTCTATAATCACTTTAACATACATCAGCTCCGTTATGCGCCATGGTAGCTGAGCCTTAAAAATGAACGAGATAACCAAATCAAAACATCTCCAATGCAAAGTTTAGGAAAACATTGACGGTTATTTGGATATAAAGATGCTTTCCCATTTACCTCTCGTCAATACGCGAGTTGAATACATAGCTCCGTAAAGCTCTATGACGGCTGAGCCTTTTGAAATAAACATGGTAACGTCTTCAAAAGCAACTAAAACGAGCTTTCAAAAAACTGCTGCTATAAAAGCACCAGCAAACTACAGTTCCGCTCAAGCTACTTGACACCTTCAAAACCCTAGATCTCATTCAAAAGATAACCAGTCAAAACAACTTTGAACATCATTTACCCCTTTCAGGGCGGTTGGGTCATTTGCACCTCGCTGACGCGTTCTACAGCGGCAAGGTTGGTGGAAAAAGTCGTCCCGAAGGGGTTAAATGAAACTTTTTCAAAAATGTTTGTATTCAAACTTTAGCAATAGTTGCCAAATTTACTAAAAAAATAAATATAAACTTACGACAGTGTCGCTGGAAAATAGGTCGATCAAATTTTAGGATGAGAGCGGTAATATAACTTATTTTGTATTAGCTTTCAACTGCTTTTCACCGAACTTAGCTAAAAAATCTAGAAAAGAAGTTATTAAGTAAATTAACTCTTGATGCCATCGACCAATAGTTTGGGGTCACCCCTCAAAATGATGTATCGGCCAAAAGTTTGGGGTCAGTATCGTAAACATGAAAAAGTGATATGTTGATATCTTAGTCATCTTTCATTTAATTTTAATTCTTGTTGGCATATTTGAATCATAATGAATGGTACTAGGCTTGCTGCATAGACATTGAACCATACATATTTGTTAAAATTTACATACAAAAACTTAACGCAAAATTGCCTCATTTTTTAAAATATTATGAAATGTGCTATCTTTACACGACCTTTTTTTAAAATAAAAATCGATGAATATGTCAAATTAAAGACATCAAACGTAAATTTAGTTAATTATCTTTGAAATGAGGCAAGAAGAATTGAAATTGGACTATAGATGACGAAGATATCACCAAATCATTTTTTTATGTTTTACGAAAGTGACCCCTAATTTTTGGCTGAACCATCATATTGAGGGGTGATCCCAAACTTTTGGTTGATGACATCAAGAGTTAACTTACTTTTTTACTAGATTTTTTAGCCAAGTTCGGCAAAAGCAGTTGAAAGCTAATAGATAATAGGTTATATTACCGCTCTTATCTTTAAATTTGATCGACCCAATTTCCAGCGACAATTCCGTAAGTTTATATTCATTTCTTTTTAATTTGGCAACTTTGGGTTTAGTTCACATACAAATATTTTTGTAAAAGTTTTATCTAAATCAAATCATAAACTTTTGATCGGAAGTAGTAAAATCTTTTGCACAATATTTTTTGAATCATAAATGTTAATCTCGTTCGTACCCTCATAGCCATAGCAAAAGTGGCCGCCATGATATTTGCAACACTGGCGTAGCCACGGGGGGTGAGGGGTTAAGTTTAGGGTTAACCCTCCCAGAGCTAAAATTTTCAGTATAAAGAGCTTTGTAACGAAATTTTCGGCTGCGCCGCTATTTTCAAGCTACGTAAACAATTGCTCATTGCTGTTTACGAACTGGAAGTGTAAAATCAATAAAGGTATCATTGACCGTTGAAAATCCCTCCCAGAGACAATTTCTGGCTACGCCACTGGCAGGACAAACAAATGTAGAGCTTCACACCACTTAACAAAAAAGCTAACTCCTGTAAGTAAAGCCTGTATCCGTAATAATCGGGACACAGAAATACATCTGTAACTCTGCAATAGATACATTAAAATTGTTCAAATTTGGCCTAATAATATCTTAAGATGTGTTTATTTCACCTACAACATTTCATGTGGATCGGTGCAGTACTTTTTGTTGTAGCAATAAAAGAGTAGAATCTGCGCCATTGAATTTTGTACAGCCCCTAGTTTTGTTTGTCAGCGCTGTAACTTTTAAATTTGGCAAAGAAAATGGCTGGAATTTTGAACTAAAAGGATCTATATTTGTTGCATAGGCAAAATTTCAAAAAAATCGATGCACTGTTAACAATTTTATAGTAGAAACATGTATTGTGACTGAACGTGATTTTAGCCCCTTAGACAGCAATTAGTCAGCCACCTTTATTGTTTCGGTTGTACTATTGAAAGTACTATACTAATAATTATCAAATTTTGCAGGCTATCACACACATAGTCAACTACCTTCTGTGAAAATTTCATGAAAATTGGCAGAGAAATTCAATAGTTATGGATAGCCAAACATTGCACATGAAAATCACGAAACCCCTATCAAAACCAGTAGCTTTCAAACCAATTGATCGAAGGTGATGAAATTTTGCAAGAAAGTATCATAGCTGCTAACGAAATTTCATAATTATCATCACATAACTTTAAACTGTAGCTTAAAAGAACCCTCTATTATGCGAATGAAAATTGGTAATGATTTTACAAAATGCTCAAAACGTCTGTTTTTTTTTTCATCCATAGTTAAAAGTAATGCTTCTATTTTTATGAAATTTGGCACAAATAATAAACATACACCAAAAAGTTCTCAGTCAATTTTTTGGCCAATTTTACCGATTCATTACAAAGCTACAGGAAATTGTTTTTGAAAATATTTTAGATTCCCAGATTCCCAGAAGGGTAATATAACCGAAACGTCGGATGTAGGAGCAAAAGCAAATCTTTTGCTACCCACTCAGACTGCCAGAGCTAAGAAATTCCTACCAAGTGTAGAGTCCACAGTCGTAAAACCACACGTTAAACAATCAATACTTATCAATACGATCTCAATAATATGTAGATAGAATGTATCTCCTTTTACTCTACACAAAAAGTCTAGCAATACGCTTACCATATACAGAGAGGGTAGCATGTAACTCAAGAGTAATCTAGGTGTTTATTCGCCAAAAAGCATATGTTTCGAAAGTTTGCGCAAAATGACCCCTTGATTACCTGAAATACCTTGAATATGAAACTAGCGTGAAATGTGTGCTCATATTTGACAACTTAGTTGAAGTTTGTTTTTGTTTTCCCATACATTTTATATGGGAGCCCAAATTTTAAACATGATGAACTCACACTTAAATGTTCTCAAAGAAAATCAATTTTCGTCAATGAAATTGAAAACCAATATTTTTTATTTGCAAGAATAAGGGAAGGTTGTAGATCTATCAGTTTTGAGCAAGTTTGCTGAAAGCAGTTTCTCTTTTGGTTATTGGTATTTTTCTTTACAAAAACATAGTTTTTGAAAGGGTGATATGACGCTTTGAGGCAAACATAAAAATCGTCTTTTCCAGTATTCGAAAGAATAAATGTTGTTATAAAACATATAAAAAAAAATGGAGGGGTGTTATTTTTGTAACTCAAGTAAAAAAAATACTTGAAAAAGTACCTATTTTTTCTAGAGAGTCATCAATATCTTTTAAACGGAATGACGTAGCAACGTTCTCCGCGAACAAAAATGAGCGTTTTTGGAAGCTCTAAAAGTGATTCTTAGACAACTTTGATGAGATATTTGAAACAAAAAGGATAACGCGATAAAATGATGTCACCCTATGAAAACTATGGGAAAATGCTCTAAATTTAAGACACGGACACGTTTAATGCTTCCAGTGAGCTGTTCGCTCTTTGAAGGAAGCACGACACTAGACAACGGACTAGCATGCAACGCCCAGTGGCACAGCCGAAAACTTTTCCTGACAGCTGCGGCGGGAATCGAACCCGCGCTCCTCAGTACGATGCGACTAAATGCTTGGTGACACTAGCCGCACGACCACGAAGCCACAAGTTTGGTCAAAAAAGTTTAAACGCTTTATCTCTTTTGCTTCAAATTTCTCATCAAAGTTGTCTAAGAATCACTTTTAGAGCTAAAAAAACAAGCTAAGTTCCATTAGGTACTACTAGAGAAGCTAACCAATTCGCCGGTGTTCATTAAAATAATGAAATTGATGAAGAACTGAAGTGTTGGTATCTGATTCTTCTCTTTCTCTTGTTGGCGTAACATCCCCACTATGACAAAGCCTGCTTCTTAGCATCCTCTGCCAAAGACCATTTTACATGTGTATTAGACTGGGTCAACAAAGTCGATTTTTCGGAACAAAGCTTTTTCGATTCATTTTAGCGTCCAAAGCAACTGTGCAAATTTTGGTTGCTTCCCCGTATTCCGCAATGCGATTGAAATTTGTGCTTTTTTGCATCTTTCTCATAAATTGAAATTTTTCGTCTAAAACGATCTAACTAATGACTCTCGACTGTTGGAGGATTGCGTCAGTCTTGTCGAAAAGAGAGTTACAAGTCTCCAATCTTTGTATTTGGTATTCGACGGGAAGGAGGCAATCCTCATAACTATGGTCTACCCTGATAAAAATATACAATAAAATCGCCATAAACTTCCATTGAATAATAACAAAGTTGATTGTTCATCAACGAATCATATTGTGTACGTATTTTCCTGCTGAAAATTATGTATTGGAACTAAAATATGTGCACAATAAAATGAATGGCACTAGAGATTTCAATAATAAAAACACCATAAATTGAATGGTAGTTGACTTGAATTTGCTCCAGAAAATTTGGGTTTTTTTATGGTAAAGATACATAACAACCCCTGTCCGATCACGGACACTGGACGAAGGAATGGCCGGCTCTTCCCACTGAAGAGGGCTCACAGGAACAAATGCTGCAGACGATAGCTCGACGACTTCGAATAACTCTCGAGTGGAAGCCTTGTAAAAGGCTGATTGATTTGGCTGTCCAAGAAAACACTACGTTTTAATTTCCAACGATGTTTATTCTTCAAAGGTTATACAAAGACTGAATCCCTCTTCGAGCAAATGCGATCACTTATATATCCCACCCCAGCATTCCAAAACACACCATCCAACAATCAGCGCGAGCTTCGCTCGCATTGGTTGATGCCCAGAATCGAACATGTTGTGGCATGTTCTTGGCGTCTCTTTTCCACGTATGATGCAGGAATGTTCTCGAATCGTGTGCCGTTGGTGGCAGCGTCGACGCAGGGATGAAATGAAGTATACAAGGACTTCGCTTCGAGAGCGAACAACCCCCATTTTCTATTGTAAAAGTGACATTTACAATACATGCTATGGTGGAAAACCATAGGGTTTGTTGTTACTCTATCGTTTTAAACAATTGAAATCATGGTAACTACCATTCATTTCAGCGTGTTGTAACAATACATTCTGTTGTATCTCTATGATCTTTTTTATCAGGGTAGGGCTGTACTAGCAACGAAATTTGTGCAAATGGTCAACTCAAATTTATCGATTATACGTCATAAAATCGGAAACTATTCTTTGAATGATTATTGTTGTACTTTGAAGCACATATGATAGTAATAAAAGCAAATATTTTTTTATTTGTGAAATCTCCTCCGCACTGTCCGCCAACACTGCTGCTGCTTGCAAACATCAACAGCGGAAGAGCATACTAAGAGTATTCGTTCATTTTTAGCTTATTACACATAAAAATTAATGTTTTTCGAGACATTGAGATATGTTTCATTGTTATTTAGCAAAATAGAGTAGTCTACTGCTTGAATTGCTTTCAAATGATTCATAATCCTGAAATTATTACATTGCCGGAAGCGAGACAAAGAGGTGCTATTTTTGTTTGTTTGTTTATGGAACAAATGTAAAAAGGCAACACCACTACTGTTGCGCTCGGTGATTGTTAGAATTAAGAATCGAAGAAGAAAAGCTGAAATAGGAGTGAAATAGGGAGTCACCTTAATAATTATATTCAATTTTCAGCGGTAACCAGGTAAATGATTAAACCATAACAATTTCTTATACGCTTTTTCGCCAAGGAAAGCACCCCATTAAACCCTACCCAATTTCCAACTCCAGATATCTATGAAGTGGGCCAAGTTCTTGGACATATTCTGAGTAGATATCTAATCAACATTTCCTCCCCATCCCCGCTGATCATGAGGACCTGGCCAGGTGTCGAGAGTTCGTTAAATGAAAGGTTTGTCAAGTCCCAGGCAACTTTTCTGGCGCATTAAACGACTCAACCGACAGCCACCCCAGGATGTGTACGGTCGGCTATGCTATGCTATGCTATGCTAAAACGATCTAACTAATGACGTTAAAATATAGCCTAGGATATGCCGAAAAACTTTTCCGAAGACCGCAAAGTTATCTGACACTTGTGAAAAAAGTTATAACGTCAATATTGCCCGGTGTTGCTTAACATTTAACGTGTAAACGAATAACATCAATAATAAAATCTCAATTTTTGGCCAAAGTTACCAGGCGAATAACTTTTTTCACAACCGTCGGATCACTTTAAGGTCCTCGGCAATTTTTCGGCATATCCTAGGCTGAGCTTTAACGTCATTAGTTACATGGTATTAGACAAAAGAATTCAACTTATGAGTAAAATGCAAAAAAGTACGTTTTCCAATACTAACTTCCATACAACTTTCAATTGCAATGCGGAATACGGGGACGCAACCAATCGCTCCCAAATTTTGCACAGTTTCATTTTTTGTCTTTTCATAAGTCTATCTTATGAAATTTGTCATACCAAGCACGATCAATTTTCATAAGGTATTCTTATGTCATCCATAAGAATTAGTTATAGCAAATTTTCATAAGGTATTTCGATGAATTTCGCTAGTTTTTTTTCGCTGAGTGTAGAGCAAACATTGAAAAAACGGGATTCGATCTACCGGGAATAGAACCCGTCACCCTCAGCATGGTCGCACTTTTCGCATCGACTATATTGGCCCTGGTAACCGATATTCATGGCATTACTGAAGGATTTGTCGTACCGTGAGATTTGGTTTGTTTATCGACCGGTCATCCACGAAGCCGGCTTGATAATTTCCCACGAACTTCTTCGCTTTCGGTGACAGACGATGACAGATGATCTGGGAAGACGCTTCGTAGGCGTCATTCAAAATGGTGATCGCATGGAATTTCTCACATTCCAGTCGCCTTTCTTCTGGATGGGGAAGATTCCTCCGGTTTTTGCTCGATTTCAAGTGTTATTTGGAATTTTATCACCTCGTTGTTTTCGGTAATCGGAATCAGTGCTTAGAAATTTACAAATTATTCTATGTTTTTGTTTTCTAATTGGCTGCTCAAATCAGAACATTTCTTCCTAACGTAGATCGAATGAACATTAAACGCATTCCAGTCCACACGATCGTTCTCACCTTGAACTGGTGATGATACATTTTCTTCCATCATAGCAATTCTCCTAGCGCAAATTTTGAATGTAAACGGCCACGATAAAATGCTCGTGGCTGGTGGTGCATACTTGATCAGTTTCAACATTACCAAACATTTGATGAAGTTACTCTTGCATCTCTTCTTCCATCCATTATGACTCTGATGACGATATTGGCTCCGATGACGGAGGTGATGTAGCAGTTTTTTTTTCTGCTGCTTCTGTTGATTACTTTTTGCACAGCCATTATTCAGGGGGGTGTAATATCCGTTTTCGTGTTCTGCAATTATTTTCTCCATCATCATAGGAATCAGCGTCTGTTTGGCTATATCGATGATGCAGCGGTGTGGTGTAGAAATGGTGGGTCTAGCTGAGAAGGTCTCTTGCCTTACTGAACCGATGACCTAAAAATTATATTTTTCTATAAATTATTATGTTTTTGCATAACACGACTTCGCGTTCGATGGGTTATGACGCATATGTTTAAAAAATGTGGCGTGATTTATCGATGTGCAGGGGGACGAAAGACTAGAGCCCACATTTGCGCAGTCGTGCTTGATTCATATAAACTAAATAGATTTTCGTTTTATATTTCCTGCTGATGATAAACATTAACCAAATAAACAACAACAACATAAAATGAACTCACCAGAACTATGCGTAGATGATCTTTGAGTCTCAAATTTCCTCCACATATATCTAGCTCTAAACGCGAACACAACTCTCACAGAGTCCTTCAATCTCAACTCAATTGACCATTTAGTTGAAATTTGATTTCAATTTACCATTTTGTTTATTGCACACTTGTTACCGATACATTAAACGCTTAAAGGATTTTTTTTCTGATTTTTTTTACGCAAATTGATTTGCCATCCGCTCTGTCGGCGCACTGAAAGCGTACCGCGTCGCCGAAATATTTCCGCGTTAGCCGTTCAATAAGCAAGGCATATACTACACCAGAAAAGCGCCGTAGGTAGGCCTCGAACACCCGCTCGGCCCCTTGATACTGCGATTGACTTCGTGCATAATGGTTGGGTGATGCTCTGCATTTGCATGCCCCCCGCTAGGTTTCGTATAGGTATGCAGCATTCGTGAAACGAATCAATTCAATCCCCTGCAGCATAATGATCACCTCGATCACCATCATCATCACCGTCAACGCCATCAAAGAGGCCATCATGTGACGCGCGCGATGAGATTAGTGGAAACGACGTGCCGCCGCCGCCGTCGTGCTTGATGAGGGAGCATAATTAATGGGTCGCGTCGTCGTGGTGCGTACACATTCCTCTATTAGTAGTTTGACGGAGAGCAGGGGGGATGCACTTTGCAATCGAGCGGTGTGCGCATGCGCACACACCGTTTGATTGGTCTCTTGTTGGCAGGCAAAATGAGCGATCTCGTCGGTCGGTGATTGAAAATCGATTTGGGTCTCCGTTGCAGTTTCGATCGCAGCACAGCATCATCCAATCAATCGAAGCTGGGCGCTCTGTGGTGATAATTATAGGGACGTGTGAAATTCGTTGTCCAACACATTCAATAGTTGCTTTGGACATCTGGTTGGTGGATGAAATCGAGAACAGGGCTGGTGGCGGGACAATTGGCATTGTCTCGACCAGACTGATTCCATGTTAGATCTGTATTAGGGGGCGTCCATAAATGACGTAGCTTTTTCAAAGCGATTTTCAATATCTCCCTCCCCCCTCGTAGCATTTCGTCACAAATTTGGATTTTCCCAGGACTCCGAAATAATTTCCGGAGGAATTTCCGAAGAAATTCTTGGAATTCCTGCAGGGATCCCCAAAGAAATTCCTGGAGGAATCTCCGAAGAAATTTTTGGAGGAATTGCCGAACAAATTTCTGGATGAATCTTCGAAAGAATTCCTGGAGAAATTTCCGAAGGAATTTCTGAAGAAATCCTCGGTGGTACCCCCGCGAGAATTCCTGCAAAAATCCGTGAGAGAATTCCTGGAGGAATCCTCGAACGAATTCGTACAGAAATCCCCGAAAGATTTTCTGAAGGTATAACGAAAGAATTCCTGAGGGAATCTCCAAGGGAATTCCCAAAAGAGAATTGCCGAAGGAAATCCTAGAAGAGTTACCAAAGAAATTCCTAGAGGATTCACTTGAAGAATTCCTGAAGGAATTTCTTCAGGAATTCCTGAAAGAATTTGTGGAGGAGTTCCTGGGGAATTCTCAGAGAAATCTGTGGGGGAATTCGGTTGTTTAGTGAATAAAATATTGCTATTTTCTATAGCCTAATCGATAGAGCTTATTTTTCTGAGTATAACGTGGTTTTATTAGATTCCAATAGCTTTGTTTTGATGGTTAAAATAACAAAACAGTTTTAATATTCGTGGATAGAATGACAGTTCAATCGATAAAATGACAGCTCGACCAGAACAAAAAAATTTCCCCATGCAAACTTTAAATGAATTTTAAAAATAGTTCCCGCACTCCAAAAATTATGAAATTTTGGAATTCGACTATTTTTTGGGCGGAGAATCCGATTATAAAATAATCCGGATACCCCTAAAGAACCCAATTCCTGGAGGAATCCCTGAAAAATTTCATGGGGTGAATCTCTGTCGGAATTACCGGATGAATACTCGAGGGAATTACAGTCGAGTCTCTTATTAAACGAATTCCCATTAAACGGACTCCTATTAAACGAACTCCTACTAGACAGGGGTGAGCGTTATAGGAGACTAAGAGCTTATGGGATTTCGGCATTTTGGGGGTGTGGCCTATTATCTCGGGTGTGTTAAGAGTTAACGCAATACTTTCTTCGGCAAAGTTTTAGGGCTTGATAAGATCTACCATTTAGAACTTTGGTTCATATGATTAGTTGGAAATTTGGCCGCAAGAGCGACCATCAACAATTTGATGCTAAATTGCACTACAGGAACCATATCAGGTTGTCAAGCAAACGTTACTAAATGCGACAGCTCATGACCCTGATAATTTGGAAGGATAGTGTCTTCGGGAAAGTTGTTGGGTACGCCAATAACTTACTGACGATGAGTTGCGAAGTTCGAAATTCCTCCACTGGGCGGCGCTAGTGAGCGAGTAAATTTTCAAAACCTCATATCTCAGAATCCCGATAACTTAGGAAGTTGGTGTCTTCGGCAAAGTTGATCAGTATGTCATAAACTTACATAAAAATAAACATTTGTTTCAAAATTCTGCCACTAGGAGGCGCTAGTGAACTTGCAATTTTTAGAAATCTCATAGCTCAGAATTCTGATAACTTAGGAAGTTGGTGTTTTCGGCAAAGTTGATCAGTATGACATAAACTTACATAAAAATAAACACTTGTTTCGCAATTCTGCCACTAGGCGGCGCTAGTGAACATGCAAATTTTAGAAATCTCATAGCTCAGAATCCAGATAACTTAGGAAGTTGGTGTCTTCGGCAAAGTTGATCAGTATGACATAAACTTACATAGAAATAAACACTTGTTTCGCAATTCTGCCACTAGGCGGCGTTTACCGGGTTTTTTTCGTCTTTTTTCGATTTTTTTGGCGGTTTTTCGGCTTGACAAAACTAGTGTCGCTCCCCCCGATAACTTAGAAAGTTGGTGTCTTCGGAAAAGTTGATCAGAATGACATGAACTTACATACAAATAAACACTTGTTTCAAAATTCTGCCACTAGGAGGCGCTAGTAAATTTGCAAATTTTAGAAATCTCATAGCTCAGAATCCTGATAACTTAGGAAGTTGGTGTCTTCGGCAAAGTTGATCAGTATGACATAAACTTTCATGCAAATAAACACTTGGTTTGAAATTCTGCCACCAGGAGGCGCTAGTGAACTTGAAAATTTTAGAAATCTCATAGCTCAGAATCCTGATAACTTAGGAAGTTGGTGTTTTCGGCAAAACTGATCAGTATGACATAAACTTACATAAAAATAAAAACTTGTTTCAAAATTCTGCCACTAGGCTGCTTTTTTTCATATTCTTTCGACTTTTTTGGGGGGTTTTCGGCTCAGCAAAACTAGTGTCGCTCCCCCCGATAACTTAGAAAGATGATGTCTTTGGCAAAGTTGATCAGAATGACATAAACTTACATAAAAATAAGCAATTGTTTCGCAATTCTTTGATTTTTTAATTCTTTTAATTCGTCTAGTAGTTTCAGCTGGCATACTCTTAAAAAATCCACGGAGGATTCCTTTCGATTCCGACTGACATCAGGTTATACAACTAATAAAATATGCATGCTGCCCAGGGGCACAATTTCAAACCAAGTATCTCATCAATGAAGAATACAGTCTTTCCAAGATTGCAGAATTCTGAGCCATGAGATTTTCAAAATTTGCGTGATTACTGGTGTCACCTAGAGGCACAATTCTGACACAAGTGTCCCATTTTGTGCAAGTCTATGTCATACTGATCAACTTTGCCGAAGACACCAACTTTCTAAGTTATCAGGATTCTGAGGTATGAGATTTCTAAAATTTGCATGTTCACTAGCGCCGCCTAGTGGCAGAATTGCGAAACAAGTGTTTATTTTTATGTAAGTTTATGTCACTCTGATCAAGTTTTCCAAAGACACCAACTTTCTAAGTTATCGGGGGAGCGACACTAGTTTTGCCAAGCCGAAAAACTGCCAAAAAAGTCGAAAAAAGACAAAAAAAAAGGTAAACGCCGCCTAGTGGCAGAATTGTGAAACAAATGTTTATTTTTATGTAAGTTTATGTCATACCGATCAACTTTGCCGAAGACACCAACTTCCTAAGTTGTCGGGATTCTGAGCTATGAGATTTCTAAAATTTGCATGTTCACTAGCGCCGCCTAATGGCAGAATTGCGAAACAAGTGTTTATTTTTATGTAAGTTTATGTCATACTGATCAACTTTGCCGAAGACACCAACTTCCTAAGTTGTCAGGGATATGAGGTTTTGAAAATTTACTTGCTCACTAGCGCCGCCCAGTGGAGGAATTTCGAACTTCGCAAGTCATCGTCAGTAAGTTATTGGCGTACCCAACAACTTTCCCGAAGACACTATCCTTCCAAATTATCAGGGTCTTGAGCTGTCGCATATCGTAACGTTTGCTTGACAACCTGATATGGTTCCTGTAGTGCAATTTAGCATCAAATTGTTGATGGTCCCTCTAGCGGCCAAATTGCCAACTAATCATATGAACCAAAGTTCTAAATGGTAGATCTTATCAAGCCCTAAAACTTTGCCGAAGATAGTATTGCGTTAACTCTTAACACGCCCGAGATAATAGGCCACACCCCCAAAATGCCGAAATCCCATAAGCTCTTAGTCTCCTATTAAGCGGATTCCTATTGCGCCCCCCGACCAGTGATCTTATAAGAGTCTCGACTGTAATAGGTATCCTCGTTGGAATCCTCAAAGAAGTGTTTGGCGGAATTCCCAAAGAAATTACTGAAAGAGTTCCCGATAGAATGCCCTAAGGAATCCCTGGGGGAATTTGTAGAGGAATCCTAAGCTAATCATACTTGTCCCCGGGAATACACTACCAGGCAATCATGTAGTGCTCTCACTTCGCAATGAGTACTGAAACTAATGGTAAATGTCCACTAACTTTTGTACCACACAATGGAGAACATTGTAAAATGCACATTGTGATACACCTCCAAAGGAAATGAAGATTCCTGGTCTTAGATGTTGACGTGGCGCGGATCCATACACGGGAATGCAAGTTTCGCGTGTGTTCGCTGCAGCTGGGAAATTTCCGACACCGCAGAGTTCAGTGGTTTGTTCAAATATTACGTAACGCTAAGGGGGGAGGGAGGGGGTCTAAAATGGCAAAATTTTGCGTTACGTAATATTTGAATGAACCCAGTTGCTTCCAAGGTATAAGCAGATATTCAAGATTTTCTGGGATTTCTCAAGCATTTGCAGCTGTGATTACTCCAGTAATTGCTCTTGGGAGTCCTCCAAGAATTTCTGGAGGATTATCGGCAGGAATTGCCTGAACAATCCCAGAAAAACTTAGTGGTGTATTCTACCAGAAACTTCTTAATAAATTCCATTAGCATTCCCGTAGCTATTCCACTGAAAATTTCTAAAGAAATTTCAAGTAGATTTCCTACAGGAATTACTGGCCCAGTCAACCAGTGATCGTGTAAGATGTTGAATAAAATGTTAAAGTGAAGGCGATATTATCTTATGCAACAACTTATACGATTACTGTTTGTGGGGACCATCCCCCGGTCATTCTAAGTAAATTTATGAAGTAGTCATCGTAGAAATCTCGAAAGAAATCACAGTAGGAATTTTTGGAAAAATCTCAGATGTAATTACCAGCGTTGGCAGATTTTTTTTCTTACTCACGCTCCTAAACAATCACGAGAAAGAGAAAGCTGGTAGAGGTGGTACTTGTTCAAGGAGAATGAGTAAGAAGAAAAAGAAAAAAGCTCTTGTGGCTGTAATTGAATGAAGTATTCTAGCAATAATTTCTGCAGAAATCTTAGGTTCTCTCCTGATTTTTTTTCGAAAATTGCTCCTGTGACTCCTTCAGCGGCTTTTTTCAAGGACACCAGGAAAAAAAATCCTAGAGAAAGTTATAACGAATTACGAATACTATTACAAGCTAGTGCCTACAAAAAAAATACGCCTAACTGTTAAATTTTAGCAAATTAAGGTAATATGTATGTCATAATGAAAAATAAATTGAATTTCAATCGCATTTTTAGGTGGATTAATCATAAACGTGATGATTCTAAAAGAAAGTGTTAGGTAAATAGAACAAATTCTTCGAAGACATCATATCGTTAAAGTTAATACCGTCAAGGCGCCATTCACCGTGTGCCTTCGAATATTTTTTCATTATTTCCATATTATGATTGAATGATATGACAATTTCCCTTCAATTTCACCAATATAATGTTGTATTGGTGAAATTGAAGGGAAATTGTCATATCATTCAATCATAATATGGAAATAAAGAAAAAAATATTCAAAGGCACACGGTGAATGGAGCCCCCACGGTGAATGGCGCCTTGACGGTACTTGAGTTTCGTGGGTCTCCAGTTAACCTAGTGGTTAAAGCTATGGATGCCAATCCGAAAACGGCGGGTTCGATTCCCGTTCCGGTCGGGAAAATTTTCTCGACTCCCTTCCCTTGCCACACAATGTACAAATTCATGCAATGGCAGGCAAAGAAAGCCCTTCAATTAATAACTGGGTAATTCTCGCTGAGACCGGCCCACTATTTACACCTTGTCTTCAAAAATGTTTAAGGTGCCGATTTTCTGAAAGCCCTCGCCTAAAAAGTAAGAAAAATGCATTTGGTTACTCAAATTGATGGACCCCCCGTTAGTTAGAGCCACAGAAATTTTTGCAGACCCCTCGATTTTGGTCAAATGGTGGCTCACTTAAACCGTTATTACTCGAAAGTTTCTCCAACAACCACCTCAAAACGAATTGTTGTTGAAAAGAGGAAAGATAGAGCTACTATTTACAATAATAAAAAGTTGGGTCGGCCATATTGATTTTGGCCGCCATCTTGGATTTTTATACCAAAACATTTTTTTCACCATGAGGGCAACCACGGATTTTCAAAATTTTTGCATCAATTGAAAGCTGAGGCATTTATACATAACATATAAAAAAATGAGAGATGTCTTTTTCTTCTTTCAAAAGTTATATTCCATCCAAATTCCAGTCCATTATGAGTTGCCGTTAGCCGGTATCCAGGTTTCAGTGTCCGTTGGAGCATATGCTCTGAAGAGGGTCAGGTGCCAGCCGCTCTCGGGGAGAAGAGCAACTGACGAAAAATTGCAAGTGCCGGGGCTGGGATCGAACCCATGAGCATCCACTTATAAAGTGAACGTGTAGCCACTACGCTACGGGCCCCGACAAAACAATCTACAGGGTGGCAACGTAGAAATGATACACCCGAAAACTGATGCAAAATTCAAACTGGATTTATTTTTTCTGCAAATTCACTTTTAATAACATAACAAAGTATTAAACTTACAAAGTATTTAGTTCAATTAGAACCATTCCCTTTTGTTTTGAATTACGGCCCGCAGAAGCTTCTCGAAGTTATTACAAGTCGCACGCACCTCTTCGTCCGGCATTTCATCCCAATTTTTTACCAAACGGTTTTTGAAGGTATCCAAAACCAAGTCCTTCGCGTCGCCTAGGTTGCCTAGCATGTATTCCCATGTACAAAAGTCCAGTGGGTTCAAAACGGGAGACGAAACCAGCTATTCCGATGAGCTGATGAAGCACGGTAAATTTTGCTTGCATCACTATTCAACAACCACTGCTTTATGCGTCGGTACTGAGTCCTGCTGGAAACAAAAACTTACTTTTCCAAACAGTTACTTGGCACTGGGGAATAGGTGATCTTTGATAACGTGTTATAAAAAGTACTCTTTGTTGACTTTTATGCCCCTGTCGATGAACAACAATGGTAATTGGCCTTTTGTTGATATGACGCCCCAAATTATCACCGCTGCAGCACTTCGATATCGTTGAACCTCTCGTTTGTCGGCAGGAATTTTACGAAGACTTTCTTTATACACACGATCATTTTGTTTATACGGAGACGCCTTCAAAGTAAAAAATTTTCGTTCGAAAAAAAAAAAATTTGTGAGCAGCGTGCATCTTGAGCAGAACGCGAGATCTGGCAACCCTGTCGGAAATATTCTTCAGAGTCAATCCGTGAGTCCTTTGTATTTTAAAAGCCCCACATCTAAGATCCCGTTTCCCCAAGCACACTTGTTTTCAATGCAATAGCATGAATGGCAACGTATGGCTGCGGAACCAGAGTATCACTTTCACGTTGCCACCCTGTAGTTGACGAAATTTATGAAAACACTCATATGACCTCGTTTTTTACTAAAATTTTGGAAATTGCGTAGCTTTGCAATGCTTTTTCGACCTTTGTTTGAAAATATGTTTAAAATTGTTGATATTATCCTCGGAACACTGGATCGGGAATTTCTTTTTTTTTATATTTTAGGTGGAATTTCTCGATATTAAGAAGCATCCTCGGAGGACTTTCAAAGAATCTTCGAAACCAAAAACCATGAAGGAATGTCGGTTTATATTTCTAGTGTTTTTTTTTTTCGAGGAAGTGCATGAAATTGTTTGCTAGAAAAGCTGTAACATTTTCCCAAAGCTGCAGATCTTATTTCTGAAGAAGATTTTTGTAAGAGTTGGTATCCTATTTTTTCAAAGAAACTTGAAAAGAATATCAGTGAATTTTATTTTCGTAAAATACCTTCTATATTTTCTAATATTCGCCTTCAGCCCTGTTGTTCAAGCAGATATTCGAATTGGTGGGAATCACGTGCCTACAAGGTAAATCAGGTCCCATTGCCGACCGTGGCTTTCGATTGAGATGTTATCGACGGCGAACCAAACGAGAATGTCTTCACGTAGTGGGACCTTTTGCTTGCGCTTGTAATTTCCGGTGAAAAGAATTCCTTCGGAAAGTGGATCACATGGTTTTCTTTTAGTAATACTCTTCATTTCGCACGCCGTACCGCCACCTCCTCCGCCGCTGCTGCGGTCGCCGCCGCGACTGATGGCTGACATAAATATCTCATTTTTATCGGTTCCATAAAACAACCATTACCTTGTAAGTCGTGCGCCAAGTGGTGGACCCACATATTGGCACGCGTATTAGTAGGCTGCGCCCGAGTCATATCCTTTCGCGTTTTTTTTCTTCTGCAGTTGTGCGCTAAACCTCTGCGCCTACTTATGGAAGGTGGAAAAAATTAGACCGACCGCCGAAGCACAGCACAGACTATGGTGGCTGGGTACTAAAACCACGTCGTTTTTTCCCATAAACCTATTTGCGGGTGCAATATTTGTCTGGTGATTGATGGGGCAGTCGCGCCGGGATGGGATGAAGCGAAATTGCCCAACCGGGGAAAGTCAATAACTCGCTTAAATTAGAGGTGATTGGCAGTCAGTGGTGATCAAATAATGTGCTGGCTGGGTTGTAAAACTCGTTTTCCATTCCAACGAACCGTGAGTGGTGGTGCAAACTGCAGGCAGAGTTTGCTGGCGGCTTTGTGGGCTTGTTAATACAAAATGAAGCAAAACTAGCCAATCGGGGAGGAAGTGGTTTTTACACATCTCCCAATTTGGTTCGCGCCGGCGCAGTGTTGCTATTGTTGTTTTCGCTGTTGTTGATGGTGATTGTGTTGTGACACATTGTGTAAAACTAATTTGGGGATCGTTTTTGTGGTTATTGGTGTTTAATTAGATTATTATAATACTACCGGGCTTTGGGAAGTTATGGGCGATCCATGCTGATTAGCGAGATCGACTGATAAAGACGTCAATTGGACAGCGACCGTCGTTTTTAAACTATTGAATAGGAAGAGAAAAACTTACGGGGTTGGTGGTCTAGTGGCTACCGCTTCTGATTCGTATGCTTCAAAGTTACTCTCATAGGTCTCCAGTTAGCTTAGTGGTTAAGGCTATGGATCGCCAATCTGGAGACGGCGGGTTCGATTCCCGCTCCGGTCGGGAAAATTTTCTCGACTCCCTGGGCATAGTGTATCACTGTACTTGCCTCACAATATACAATTTCATGCAATGGCAGGCAAAGAAAAGCCCTTCAATTAATAACTGTTGAAATGCTCAAAGAACACTAAGTTGATGCGAGGTAGGCCAAGTCCCAGTGGGGGACGTAGAGCCATAAAGAAGAAGAAGAAGAAGAAGATAGTTACTCATACTTGTACTTGAAGAACTACAATCCGAGAAGACTATTACTATTACTATTTGGAGTATTTTTAATTCTTAGAGAAATCACAAAGAATCATGGAGAGAGGAATCCGTAGAGTTTTTTGAATTCCGGGAGGCATTCCTGAAGAAATCTAAGACAAAATACCGGGAGAAATTCTGTTAGAACCTCTGGAGCCCTGGAGGGATATTGGAGGCAAAACTGTGAGGAACTCCAGAAAAAAAAATGCTAAGACGAATATCTGGAAGTGTTGATTAGTAAACTTCATACATTAGAAATCGCCCAACCCTAGATATAGATTCATTCCTAGCAAGAAAATGCATCGTATAAAATTCATTCCAAGACAGTTGTTTTTTCTTTTTTTGAGCGATTTCCGGTTTTTATTTTTTGTAATGGTTCATTCGGAATAAAGATGCGAAAGGGAAAAGCCACGCCATTTTGGATCTATTTGTAAAATTGTTCCGAAAAAGTATTTTTAATCCGTTTTACCCCGTCGGTTTGCGGTTCTCGGTCGGTTGACCGCTCCCGTGTTTTCTCGCGCGACAGGAAGAATGTCGAAAGGAATCCTCAGAATAATCCCTGATAGAGGTGTCCTAGAAGGACTTACGGGGGAATGTCTGGAAGAATTCCGGGAGCAATTTTGGAATGAATCTTTTGTAGGAATCTTAGGATGGTTTGTAGTTATAATCAATGTTTAATTTTATTAGATCATTATTGTACGTTTACGTTGTACGTTTGATTTCGGGTAGAAGTCAAATTTAGTGCAAAATTTAATTTAATAATATAATAATATAATAATAATAATAATAATAATAATAATAATAATAATAATAATTAATAATAATTAATAATTAATAATAATTAATAATTATTAATAATAATTACTAATTAATATAATAATAATAATTTAATAAAATTTTATTTAGTTTCGCGGCCGCTACGCCATCCGGTAGTTTTTGTGTCTTGTGTATGATTGGGTTGCTAGCAGTTCGGTTAGCTCTCGTTGTGCAGATTTTCTTCGTGATTCCACCAGTGAAACAGCCGACGCAATTCCACACCGTGAAAAGATGTACTAGTGTTCATTCGAAAAAATATGGATTGGGTATTCCTCGGAAGATTTGAATTTCAAAAAGTGAATATGTTATCTAAAGTGGATGAAAATGCACGCATTCGGAATGTGGTCTAGCGATGGGCTTTAGGACATTTGGTCGAATGACATTTGGTCGAATGACGTTTGGTCGAATGACATTTGGTCGAAAGTACGTTTGGTCGAAAGGACATTTGGTCGAAACCCATTTTGTGGAAAAAGAAGCATATGACATTTAGTCGAATGGTCAATTCGTCGAATGGACATTTGGTCGAAAGGCGCTAACCGATGAAAAGAGATTTAAGTGGAAAAAAATATTCTAGATTTGGGTATCTGAATTTATTTGTTACTGAACTTATTTGGTTGAAAGTATGTTTGGACGAAAATAGTTATTTATGTAACGAGTTGCAAAAAGTTGATTTTTTCAGCACGAGTCGTATATTTATCCGACGAGGCTTGCCGAGTTGGATAATTACGATGAGTGCTGAAAAATCGAGTTTTGCAACGAATTCCATGCAACATTTTATGCAATGATTTTTTTCATAATGCAACTCATTTGAGTTGCATAATGTTCATAATGCAACTCAAATGAGTTGCATTATGAAGATTATCAAACTATTTTTCATTATGCAACTCATTTCAGTTGCAAAATGAACCAGTTCGGAAAAAAATGTCCATTATGATACCAAAATGAGATATATAAAATGTAAATTATGATACTGAATTGCATAAATATGTTTTCACCGAAAAAAATTAACAAATCTCGAAACATAAAATTCAACGGTGACGAAAAACCCAACAAAGAATAGACGTTAAGTTGTATAGCAATTTAATCATGTTAATAATATCAAACATTAAACAGCAAATATTTCATTTAAGGGTGTTTATTATTAAGGTAACTTGTTTTGCAATGTAGTTTTCGTTGGCATTGGTGAAGTAGTTGATTTTCCATCGAAGATTTCTCCTTATCTTTAATATTGGCTCTTCTTCCAAGTTTCATAATTTCACTGCGTTTTTGTGTAGCACATACTGGCTTTTCCATCAAAGGTTTCTCCTTCTTTTCAACATATGCTGTTCTTTCAAATTTGTTATTTGTGCTGACAGTGGACATTATGGTTGTGATTTTTTTTATTGATGATTTTTCCTTCTTTTGAACATAGGCTATTCTTTCAAGTTTCGTATTTGTACTATGTTTAAATGTTATGGCTGCTGTCTTTTTCTCATGTATTTTTCCTTCTTTGAAACATAGGCTATTCTTTCACGTTTATTAACCCTCCTAGGATGTTCGGTTTTTCGCACCACGATGGCGTAATGCACGTTCAGCGTGCCTGTTTGGATCATATTGACCCCAACATCGTTTTCCTGTACGCTGTACAAACTGCTGAATGTTTCATAAGAAATTTTTCCTTTTGAACACAAGCTGTTCTTCATTAGCTGATGCCTTTTTTTAGATATTTTTCCTTCTTTCAAACATAGGCTGGTCTTTCAAGTTTACACATTTCATTGCGTCATGTATCAACTGCTGATTTTTTTTCATCAGTGGTTATACCTTCTGGGGTTTTGTTCAAGTTTCCTGATTTTATGTACTATGTTCATATGTTGAAGATGCAGATTTTTCATCTGATATTTTTCCTTCTTTTAAACATAGGCTGTTCTTTCATGTAGTGTTGCACTTGAACTGAACACGAGTCGAAAATATTTAATATAAATGCTTTCAATGTTTTGATTGAAACGCAGTAGAAATTTAACTTGCGTGTCAGAGCTCAAGACCGCCCGTTCAGATACCGATTCAGCTCCGAACTCATATGTGCTTACTCTATCGATATGTTATGCGAATAAACTGGTCCGGTCACCCGGAGTTTCAGAAAATCCGTCAATACATTGTGGGGTTGAGAGGGGATGAGGTGTAAGAAAATGTTATTGATAGCCATGACTTTTTGAGATTTTTTTTTCTGGAATAGCCCACCAATGGACTGATGACAAGACTGATTGGTTTATTGGTTTATGATCTTTGATGGTTATTGTAGCTGACATGCCGAACATATTCCTGAAAATTCGGATTTTCCGAAAACCACGGTAATCAGACCGGTTCACTCGGATAAGCTCCCAATAAAACATAAGTTTCTGAATCGAATCCCAAGATTATTCAAATCTTTGAAAAATGGCAGTTTCAGCCATTTCAGTTTTGAGGATACCAGGGTATCATGCGTTCCAACTTCCAACTGAAGAATTTTCAAATATGTCTGATCGCAGCGTGCCGAGTTTAAACTTGAACGCGTCACTTTTTTCATGTTATCCTCTTATGGTAGTATCATGCACTGCAAGCAAGTATCATCATTCGGGTATCGCTAGGTGTATGTTCGGACATTCTCACGTACGAAGTAAATAGGTACTGCTGATTTGCATTGCTCTAGCAGCGAATGCCACAAGCCGCAGAGCAATATTGTTGGTAACGAGATGATAGTTTTCCAATGACAGGTTCAACAAAAGTTTTTTTCCGTTGATCTGCGAATAGTAGCCCCATTAACGTCGGCATTCTGCAGTTCACGAGCCAGGTGCGCAAGACGTGTGGGTTGAATTAAAGTTCTCACGTTCCAAGATTTGATTTTCCAATCGTTATCCGTAAATCGTTGCCTGGTCTGTTGCCGTTAAATCAATCCGTTTTCTCTAGTTTTGCATTTTTTCTGGTAGGTGACGGTTTAAAACAGGCTTCCTTACCGGGGCTGCTCTGCCTACATGGCGCTCAAGGGGCTACCAGCTTGGGTACGCACCTCCCTATTGAGTATTCGGAACGTACCTACTCAAGCTGAAGTCGGAAATACAACAGTGCGCGGACTGCCCTACCTGCTAAGCACATAACTCTTATGTAGCGGTTTTTGTCATCGGCTGGTCTAGTGTCTTTTCATCAGTTAGTGCCTTTCGACCAGATGTCCATTCGACGAATTGTCCGTTCGACTAAATGTCATATGTTTCCTACTCCATAATATAAGTTTCGACCAAATGTCCATTCGACCAAACGTCCGTTCGACTAAATGTACTTTCGACCAAATGTCATTCGACCAAACGTCATTCGACCAAATGTCATTCGACGAAATGTCATAGATTCCTAGCGATGACCGATTGTTCGCGTGACAGGGGTAAAACGGGTGGAAATCAAAATGAGTGGTGTTTACCTGGGTGGATGTTTCCATGAAAAACTAAACACGTAGGTTTGATTTTGCCGACTGAAATGGAGCTACGCCATCCGGTGAAAAGTTTACTGGAAAATTTTCAAAAGAAGAGTTTGCGATAGTGTATTATTGTACATTTAAACCAAATCTAGCGTTAAAGTTCCACTGTTTTAATATTACTTATGCTTTTGAAAAAGTCCGAGAAAACTCCTTTGAGTGAATCCCGGATGGAATTCCTGGAGATGTTTTGGGAGCAATTCCAGAATAACTATTTGGAGTAATTTTTGGCGGAACTTCTAGCCTCGAGTGTCGTCAAGAATTCTTAGAGAAATCACTGTTGATCCTGGAGAGAGGTATCCGTGTAATTCTATTGGATCATTCGTGGAGAAACTTTGTAGGCATTCTTGGAAAATTTCTTGAAAATACCTGGAGATATATTTGGAAAGCTCCTGAAAAAACACGTCGTTCGAGATATTTTTAGATATCTAACATATCATATGATAAGGGCCTATGTCCAAAATGTAAACATTAGGAAATCTGCTTGAGAAGGTTTCCATGTACAGGGGATAGACAAAATGATCGGGACAGGCAAACTTTTCAAAAAATGTACTATTAGCCGTAACTTTTCGAAAAGAGCATCAATTATTCTAAAATTTTCACTGTAAGTTGATCAACTAGTTGTGTTTCAGCGGACAAAGTTTGAAAAATATTGGGCTATTCTGCACGAAGTTAGAAAAATGTATATTTATCCGATAGCCAATTTCGAGCTGTTATATCTCCGGATTCAATGAGCCGAATGCAATGAAATTTTGTCCATTCATGACTTATAAAGACCGCCCCAGAAAGTATGGACGCAGAGAGAAAATACTGGTATTTAAAATTTATTTGTGGCTAATTCTTTTTAAAGGCTGCATCCTGTTGATCAACCTATTCTCTCAGCATTTGTGCAGCGGTTTATCCCTTTCGTGACGGAGCGCAAAAAAGTGAAATCTCCATACAAATTGCTCAACTTTGGCTCTCCAGAACTCTTAGATTTCCCAAAAAAGTAATTATTGTTTTTCCTCATTTGAAAGAATTACTCTTTATCTTTTGATTTCTAACGTTGACTACGTAGATAAATCGGAAATAAATAATATGCGACAGATAAAACTTTTTGATGTTTTACCATTTTTGCCCACATTTTGTTTACCTTGCTGTGGTAAATTTTACAGGCAATGTAAACAAAAGTTTATTTCACACATACAAGTATAAGTAATGGCTGAATTAGTGGAACAATTTACATCACATAAAACAAAGTCTAAACAGATGAAAAAATATGCAAAACTGTTACCGCTCAACAGCACAATTGTGTTGGTTCGTCACGAAAGGGTTATACGATTCCAACCGTTTGTTTCAGAATACATAAACTTTCAGAGGAACATCTTCAAAAAATTGTGCACAAATGATGTACAGAGCTTAAAATGTCACTTAGGAAATGAGCAAAATATGAAGGAAATAAGTGAGCAAACCATCTAAGTAGTAAACAAGAAGCACGAGAAGATTAAGCTTGAGCATAAGCAAGAAATTGGGTCAATAGTAAAGGTCCTGCCAACCCTTGTTTGGTTAGGCGTATAATGAAGGCATTTGAGCACAAGAAAAAACCTTCTAACGTACACAAAGGCATCGTACACAAATTACGTAACGCTATAGGGGGAGGGGGAGTCTGGCTTAGCGTTACGAGCCATACAAAATATTTTTGGTTTTCATATAAAAAGCGTTACAAGGGGGGAGGGGGGAGTCTGAAATCGCCGATTTTAGCGTTACGTAATTTATGTACCATGCCAAAGTGGGTAAAGACCAAAAAAGTAACCATTTCGAATTCCAATGTTCATTGTGGCAAAGAATGTTTGAATTCTAGATCCTATAGTAAGCTGAAACAGTCAAAACGAAGCCCGAAACAAGAACCACCGATCAGACCCAGATATCTGAAGACTAGGTGCGTCCATACTTTCTGGGGCAGTCTTTATAATGAGCTCTGTAAAACGTGTGACTCAACTTGAAACTATTAACAAGAAAAAAAAGTTATTGGCTATCGAATAATTATACCTTTTTCTAGAATCTTTATACCTTCGTGCAGAATAGTTCGATCTTTTCCAATTTTTTTCCACTGATACACAACTAGTTGATCAACTTACAGTGAAAATTTGAGAATATTTGATGTATTTTTTGAAAAGTTACAACTATTTGAAAATTTTTTGAGAAGAGAAAATTTTGCCTGTCCCGATCATTTTGTCTATCCCCTGTATATTCATAAACCCTATTTAGAAATCAAACATTCTATGCATTAGTTACACTTATGCAACAAATGACGCGCATGACTGCTCCCTGCATGCTGCCTATTTATCGTCAAAAATAGCATACTACATACATTAAACGTAGGTAGAACAACAAATTTAATTAATTTTTCGAACAGCATTGGACATTGGCCCTTTCATTGATTTGGGCCCCAATTATTTGGCCTTTTGACAATAACGAATACACTTAGGCCTTAGTACATTGGCCCTATGAGCAACTACGGATTAACTCAGGCCCTTTTGAATTTAGCTAATTTTGAGTAAAAAAAAACTTTGATAGTTTTTCAACAAATTTTCTCATTATTTTTCTATGTAACAGTATTCCCCCTAGTTTTATATATTTAAAACAAGTACTGGGGTATCAGTCATTAATTGCAATTGAAAGATCCGAAATTTTAAATAGGGTATCGGGATGCTTCGTTGGCATAGTCCCCTCGTTCGGCCTATCTCAACGTAAGCCAAAATCACAAACAAGCACGCATAACTAGATATCGGAAAAGCAATGCGCCAAACAACTGTAACATTTCGTTTCAATTTTAACACTTTGGAGCATTAAAATTGAATAAAAATGTCACTTTGTTTAGCTTTTGTAGACTCCATGATTCTTCGGCTTAGTGGGTAGTCCTATACACATGATCATAAATGGCATGATTCTGGTACATTTCGAATTGAATTTTCGATAACTGAACATTTTATGCGACGGTCAAAGTAGTATATTTGTATATTTGTTTTCAACGAAAAATAACTATTTTACAAATTGAATATGGGCCGAATATTGAGGATATTTTTTTCACTTTGTACTCAAATCTTGGCCCATCAGTGAAGTGACGTCAAAAACATCGATTTAAAGACGTCAACAACATTTCTTGCGTAAGAACCAGAAAGAACGAACAGGAAGAAAGAGTTTGTGTGCGGAGACTGTAAAAATATAACACAATAATAGGGTAGCGTTGTTTTTGTTACCAAATTAAGAAAGAACTTAAGTTTAAGGCGAAACTGGAAGCATTTTCTCTTTTTTTCGGTTTTTGATTTTTCATAAAATAACGAAGCAATATTTTCAAAATCGGTTTTCGTGCACATGTAGAGTATGAATCAAGATACCTTCTGAATTTTTTTGAGGTGGAAAATGTTTTCCATTTTTGCAGAAACCATTTTTTCGTGAAATTTTGTTCAAAAATGGTTTCCGCAAAAACGAAAAATATTTTCCACTACAAAAAAAAAAAAATCAGAAGATACCTCGATCCATACTCTACATGTGCACGAAAACCGATTTTGAAAATATCACTTCGTTATTTAATAAAAAATCAAAAACCAAAAAGTGAGGAAATGCTTCCAGTTTCGCCTTAAGTGGTTTATTTATAGATTTCTGGAAATTTGGCTACAAAAATGTAATTTAAATGTAAGATTGGTGAACAAACAGAGATATTACTTCAGCAGAAATATTGAAAAAAAATGAGATAATAAGTGGTTCTAGTGCATGAAAACCAATAGGCCAACTTTGTTTCCACTAATAGTCCAATTTTTGTTCCATAGACTGCAACGCATCGAATCTTTTCAACTTAATTAAGTAAATCTTTAATATTTACGTTAGTTGACTTCCAATTAATTGGTGAAACATGCATTACCTAGAGTGTGTAATAGGATCAACATATTATTTCTAGTGCTATAAATTCATGAGTTATGGTCAAAATTGTCAAGAAGGCTTGCAAATTAGGCCAAGGAATGGTACATATACCCTATTTTGGGTGATTTTCATTTTGGGGTAACTTTGATAGTTCCCTGAAAAACACATCAAATCCTAAAAAATCATCACAGATTGAAATCTTAAGAGCATGGACATGATGAGAGAAGCCTTGTGCAATTTATTAGATTGTGTTTTTATTGCAAAACAAGGATTTTTTAACAAAATTGATTGTAATTACTAAAAATCTCGTTTGTTTATATTTTAGACTTAGGCCCTTATCACATGTAATGCTAGATATCTAAAGGTGCCATTAGACTGTTTGTCGTTATGACAAATAATCGCCATTGAAATCCGACATTCATTCAAGGTTGCTATGATTCCCGTTTTTTTGATCATTCGTTGGGGTTCTTTGGCCAAATATTTGTCACGTCTAATGGGACCTTAAGAACCGCACTACTAACTAAAATTTCACTAAACGATCACTGAAGGGAATGGTCGTAATACTGTATCAACTCTGTAGATGAATTTTGAATTAGTTTTTTTTTTTTGTAATTTATTTATCTTCAAAATTATTAAAAAAAAAATGACAAAAATCTTCTAGGGTTGCGGGCACCGGTTTGGCCCAGTCTAAGCGAAATCATTTTTATAAAAATAACCAATATTTTTATGATTAGTACTGTTATGCTACGGAAACGGCTAAGCAGTCTCGAGGAAGCAATCGATACTATTTGATTTTACCCAGCGTTTCGACCATTTTTTTGGTCTTCTTCAGGGTTCTGGAAGGTTTATTGTATAGTTTTTTGCACTTTAATTTTTTTTTCTATCTGTATTAACGAGATTTTTAGCCCTAGGCTAGTTCATCTCGGGACCCACGCTTTACTTCCCTTCCGAAGGAAGAACTCACATTTTTGTGAGTTTGTCGGGAGTGGGATTCGATCCCAGGGCGTGATAGTCAAGTGTTCTAACCATCACACCAGGTCCACTCCCTACTTTGAAATTAATGAATCTAACTTACAATCGTTTTAGCTAATTCAAAGGTTTTTTTTTCGTAATTTTTCCTTTAGTTGATTATTTTTATCTGAATTTGTATCTTAATCGCCGATAGTCTTGCAATTCTCGAACTATATAGCTGTTGAAAGGTTATCCATACCTCAGCTCGTGTAAATTATTTGTACCCATATGTTATTGAATTAATATTGAATAAAACTAATAAATAAATAAATAACTTACAATCGTTATTATCGTTTTTCGTCAAATTTTCTGTGTAGAACTGTCGGGGTCTGGTTAACTATTTTGTACATCAAACAAACATACATTAATATGTTGGTCAATTACACATCTTGGTTTGGACGTTACGTGGTGAATTAGTGATTCGTTGCTATTATTTTTTTGGATTGTCACTAGGGACGGCTAGTTGCTAATTTTCAATTTCTTGTCACTAAATTCTTTAACTTGTTTTAGGCACTGTTTAGTTTTCTGTTTGCAACTGTTAAATTGAAAATGGTGGGTTTTGTCTCTATTACCGTCGATGAAGCTTTTCTCCAATAGTGTGAAGGATGGCTGCGTACGTTGTGCTTAAGCTACACACCACACGTCGTTGTGATGATGCACAGTGTTGGGTGTATTTGTGGTGTGGCACATTTCTAAAAAGGAAAGATTGTGTGTTTTATCACTTCTGTAAATTACTTGTGTGTTGTCTAAGTCAAATCTATGGTTGTGGTCAATACAAGGTTCAATTAATGCTGTTTTACTATCCTAAACTAAAACTAAACAGTGCCTAAAACAAGTGGAAGAATTTAGTGACGAGAAATTAAAAATTAGCTATGAATCACTAATTCACCACGTAACGTCCAAACCAATATGTGTAATTGACCAACATATTAATGTATGTTTGTTTTAGCCTGATGTTCAAAATAGTTAACTAGACCCCGACAGTTCTATGCAAAAAAATTGACGAAAAACGATAATAGCGATTGTAAGCTAGATTAATTAATTTCAAAGTACAAAAAACTATACAATAAACCTTCAAGAACCCTGAAGAAGACCAAAAAAGTGGTCGAATCGTTGGGTAAAATCAAATAGTATCGATTGATTTCCTCGAGACTGCTTAGCCGTTTTCGTAGCATAACTATCCCATTCAGTCGAACCCTCCCACTCCATATGATTAGTACCAAGGTGACAAATGTAAGGGTCACATACATATATACTTCATAGGAAAAAATGCAGAAATAAAGCTAATACTTGATTTTTTCCATTATAAATGACACTGCCCAAAATAGAAGCACTGCGTTAGTTTTGGTCATATTCTCAACTTTGTTTTATATTTTGGCCAATCACGTGTATATCTTACGGGAGTGGCCAAATTAGAAGCATCCTGGTCAAAATAGATATATGGCAGCTGATTTTTCAAGGAAAATTATTTTTTCTTGCAATTTTTAATCAAATTATATGATTTTCACAACTTAATCATCATATTATATTAGGATTTAGTAGTAAAAAATATTTTTTTGCTGGTTCAGAACATCTGGCTGGCCAAAACTGAAGCTTATACCCTTTAGCAAATTAGTAACAAATTTTCTCTTTTTTTTATTTCCAGGTAAGCTTCCCAGAAATGGGCATCAATCAAAAGGTTTGAAGTACGAAATATTCAAGTGAAAGCAATACAAGTTGGCAAAAATCGTCAACACAATATGAAAATGAACCGCAGACAACCAATTTTCAAAGAATGTACTGCTACCTAGAAAACCTGGAATTATCAGGAAACTTTTTGTTACGTAAAAATATCCTGAAGTTTTCAGAGATTTTCATAGGTAGTGCTGAAAATGTTATTTTGACTTATCTGGATTCAATGAAATTTAATTCCAATGTCATCGACTACTTTGAAAATGCCATAAGGGAACGTCCCTAAATTACTTCACGAATTGAGGGGGAAGAGGGGGGGGTGTAAAGTGTGGCGACCCATACAAAAATTTCAGATGTCACATACAAAAAGTGTGATATAGGGGTGAGGGGAGTTGAAAATGGTCGGTTTTTGCGTGACATAATTTATGGACGTCCCCTAATTCAATAGGGTAGAAGTTTACTTTGTCATAAGCGGGAATTAGCTCGTCATATCAGAGGAAAATAGCCATTTAATTTCAATTTCACTCCTATTACGACTTCACATTTGTTTGCGTATGACGAAGGCAACCGCACCAAAGGAGCAGCTAGCCGAATTGTTCTTCATTACCGTTCTCTTTCGTACTCTTCGCCAGATTCACTTGTTGAACTCACACGCGCAAAAGCTATGTGGCACTTTAAAGTTGGATCTGACTGCTTCAGAGTGCAGCAAAAGCTGCTCAAGTTTAGAAATAATTTGCTTCTGCCCGTCAGTAAATTGTAAACAACAAGTTGTCTTCGTCCCAGGGAAGATACAGGCAAATGTGTGCGTGAATTTTCTGCATACTGCAATATTTCACAACCACAGAAAATTATTTCTTCGTTGCACTGTGATGGCGTATTATGATCTGGTGGGCATAATATTGAATGAAATATGTTGATTGTTATTCTACAGCTATATCCACTTCAATTTATAAATTTTCTGCCCAAACGTATTTTGAACGCATGATTTGGTTTGAATTGCGAAGAATTTGATCGACTTTTCGAATAAACACCTACGGTCGAATCATTATTTCTGACCATCATGTGTACCATAGTGTCACGTAGAAGGTGTGCCGGGAATTAAATTCAGGTTGTGCCCAAAATAGACTTGAACTAGACGGAAACAGATTTCGGGGGACAATTATTCAATCTTATTATTTTAAGGAAATTACAGTACTTTCACAATTGATACCAAATTGGCCATGAGGCATTAGGTAAAGTGCAAGAATAAACTCGATCATTGTAGGTCGGTGCTTTGTTAGACTGGCATTAGATAAAAACCCTATCTCAGATGGATGTCATCGGCAGCAGTGTGAAGGCTTTTCTCGCAGATCATTGAACAGAAAAAGTACTCTCTACTGATCTGACCATTGGTCTACTCAATAATAATTCAACGTCACGCATTTGCACCACTTCATAATCCGTCTAGTATAGTCTAGTCTAGTCTACTACACATACACAACCTTTCTTTGAAAGAATCTTTTAAGATCATGAAAACGGCTGTTTCTCTATCTTTCCTTATTATAATGCTTGTAGTACATCCGAGAAGAATTACAAGCATTCTTTAGGATCCATCTACTCCGTGTAGAACAACTTCTATGCGTGCTATTATGCAATGATTAAGCATTTTGTACCCATTGTACAAACAAAAAAAACCTCGGCTTTCCAGTACCATAAAAACGCTTATCACCGAAACAGAATCTCCTCCAGCGAAGTGTGTGGCCGGCCGCCCTCTAGCATCAAGAAGAAACTGATCCGTCTTGTTAAGTAGAAACCGCTTCAATTTCCGTCAGAAGATTACCGCTACATTTAATTATACAGATCACACCCAACACTTTCTCCACTCTACCAAGCTTCTTGACGGCTGGCGCGCGGCGGGGAGAAGGTATCAATATTTTCAAGTGAGCACTAGCCAGTCAGTGCCAGTGCCAGTGATGGGCAGCTTTTTAAAGAAAAGCAGATCCCGTTGCAATTATTAGCATTTTTTCTTCCCTTTTCTCGATCTACGTGCGCGTGTGCGGTGCACCCGCGAGAAGAAGGTTCAATAGCCTCTCCCGTTCACGCGCGCACCCGCGATCGTCGTAGATCTTCGTTAACAGGAATCGATTCCCATCTCTTGCTTGCTGGTTGTCCGCGTCCATTTCTTTTGATACGGGGGGAAGGGATGCTGATGGCTCTGGTGGTGATCCGTCAGACTTGTCATGTTTCCCAACACACGATCACACGGCGATTGAGTTATGAAAAGCCGCGGCGGCGAGCAGATGGTGGATCGAACGAATAAAAAGCAATTATCGCCGGAGGTTGATAGAACTTCGAGTTCTACGCGCGCGAGCGTAAATGTCCAAATAGGAAGAACTGGACCGAAGGGCATAGCTTTCCGTCATAACCGTCCGTCGTCCGTGAAGAATATCCACGACTTGACACGCACGTCAAGAGAAAGCATCAACAACAAACGGGACTTATCCCGGTGATGGCCGCGTAGATATCCAGGGGGCACCGCCGGCCGTCGCGCCGCGATCGTGACGCGGAGATTGGTTAATTTTGTGACGGTCGATCATCGTTCGATGCACGACTGCCGAAGAGAACATGTTTTCATACCGAAAAGAAATGTTTTACAACTCTGTCTCGCATGGGAATGTTGTGTGCTGGTGCACGTGTCAGAAAGTGGATGAAAAATGATTCCATTCTCCAAAGGCTTGTAGCCGGTCGACGGACGATCTTATCTAACTCGTTTAGAGTTCAGGGCAGCGATCGTACGTGCAGTGGCTCCCGGCCTTGGCGGCCTTGAGGTGGAGAAATGCTTTCACTTGCAACGCTGATTCCCAGAGGCGCTGGCGATTGTCGTTCGGCTTTTTTGGTAACATTTTGATCCAAAGGAAGTGACGATCCCACCGCCTGGATAAGCTCAAAGGGCTACAAATGCGCTTTTGATGGCTTTCGTGATTCCGTTAACGAGATACGGAGGCCATTTGGCCCATTAGTGCGACAAACGATGCCCGTATCAAAGGGAGAAAATTAATTTGCTAGACAAAGGAGAAGATATCTGAATCGACTGCAGCAGCAGCGGGTCTAGATCTAGGGCAGACTTCCGTTTCACTAACGCCTCCTCCGTCATCAGGTCGTGACGACAAGACATCGATCTTAGGTTGCTTGTCGCCCTTCGTCGAGGCATTCAGCAGCCCACATGCGTGACGACCACCTTTACTGCCATGACAGGGTCAAAAACGCAACACTGTGCGAGAGAAATTTCATCAATATTTTCGCCCTCTATTGTATTTTGGGGTAACAGCTCGAAAGAATGGATTTCTTGCTGCAGTGGTTCTCAATCGGGATAAGTTTGTTCTCAGGAACCCTCCTTATGATTGGTATGAAGTCTCCCTTTCACAGTTTTACTACACCCACTATATTATCCCATAACCTCAGCAGTCCGCATACCTTCACCTAGTGTAGAAACTTACTTCGTCATATGCACTAATTTCCGTCATATCAGACGGTAAATAGCCAATACAGATATTTCAATGTACATTAGCCAATGGCTCATCAAATGAATGCAAAAAGATGTAGGCTATCAATAACCATCCCCTATACCACTGGAAATCATTTCAATTTCATTCCACTTACGAGTTGAACATTTTTCTCTGTTTGCGTACGACGAAGGCAACCACACTAAAGAAGCAGCTAGCCGAATTGTTCTTCATCACCGTTCAATTTTCACTTCGTCAGCTTCATTTGCAAAACCAACCTTCAATTCACATCCCACAAAAGCTCTGTGGCACTTCATTGTTGGTTTCACTGCTGCAGAATGCAGCAAAAGCTGTTCAATTCATCAAATAAATTGCTTATTTTTCGTTGATAAAATGTAAACAAACTATAGTGTTTTTGTTCAAGGGAGGAAGCAAGCAAATGTGTGCGTAGGTTTTCTGCATATGAAACATCGTATTTCACAACCACAGAGAAAGATTTTTTCGTTGCACTGTGATGGCGAATTATAATCTGGTGGGTAAAAATATGAATTGAAATATTTTGGTTATTTTGAAGCTACATCCATCTAAAATTTTTCTGTACAAAAGTAATTTGCTCGTCCCTAGTAGGTGAGAAAATCTTACGAAGAACACATGCAGTTAATAATAATTGAATTACTGAAGAGCAAAAACTGATATTGGTTTGATTGAGATAAGAGGTAAAACATCAGAAATAATATCAAAATCTTGTATAGAGAATAGAGAATAGCCCGTTAAGATATTACAAGATAAAAAAAAAATGGCAGACAAGATTTTTCGACCTTTTTCCTAAAAAAAAAACTTGCCAACATCCAACATCGAACCTACGACCTTAGGATTCACAGGCAGCGAAGCTTACAACTCAACTGCGGCTCACTGTTGTGAATATCACGGCAAAAGGGCATGAGGTTCTTCGTTTCCCCAGCTCAGAAAGGGGCACTTGGCATTTCACTAACATTGAGCCATCTCTATGGGTGTATGTGTTCCATTTCGTGCAGTAGAGCTAAATTTGTTCTTATGTAGAAATTTTCAGATATTTCGACAAGAACATAAATATCACTTTTAGTTATTGGTCAATTGTCAATATTCTTGAAATTTTTGAATAACACATCAAAATCACATCCAGCTATAACCGCAAAATTTGTTCGATTTGAGATTTGATTTAGATATTCTCGTCTGCCCGGGGTATAATTTGCTTTGGATTGCGAAGAATTTGACCGAGTTTTAGAATAAACGCAATTCATAGTTTTTGGCCATCCTATGTATCATAGTGAAACGTAGAAGGTGAGCCGGGAATTGATTTCAAGTTGTGGACTAGACAGATTCCTAGATTTTTTTCTCAGAACTTTTTTTAGAGATGTCTCAGGAATACCTTCTAGGATTCCTGCAGAAATTTCTTCGGGAATTCCTCAAGAAATTCCCTCAGAAGTTTCACAAATTTAGCCGCGGATTTCTCCACACGGTGTGTCTGGTAGAACAAAATTATTTAAAAAAAATCGGTATCGCTAAGACACCCACCAAATGAAAGCTGAAGGTCCCCCCTTTCATTTGAGGCTAAAACAAGAAAGTTCTATCGGCGGTCCTAGAACATTTTTTTTTTTTTCAAAAATTTATTACTATGAGACTTGCATATTCTTCCTTTCCACCTTGAGTGTAACCTAATGGGCTCGTATAAGGTCGCTCATTAGTAACGTATCATACTAATAGAGTAAACGGGTAAAAACATATTCAAAATTATACAAAATGTTGCCCAGACAAGTGTAAAAAAATATTTAAGAGAGTTGTAATAGAATTTTGCCAATAATTAGGTATGTGTGTTAACCATCTTCTCCTTATTGACATGTAGAAGAAGGTATTTCGACTGCCATTCTCCTCGTTTTTATCGACAGTACTATAGGTTCGAAAAATTTTACAATCGTAGTAGGCCATGACTTGGATGTCAATAACAATAGAACGATCAACAAAGTAGCTCGGATAAAATGACCACGTGCCGAGTCCGGTATTCGTTCATTTTGTGTTCCTTTGTGGTACTTGTAATAGCATTTATCATTTTTCGCTATTTAGAAGGATTGCTGTGTGGTATATAATTAGGTATTGAATCATAAAAAAAAATCAAAGCAATTAAATTTCAACATAGCTTTGCTCCAAACTTTTAGAGAAATCATAAAGTTACGATGAAAACCGTACCAAGGTGTGCGTGCTGTGGTCGAAGAAGCTTTTTCTGTAACCGTTAATATCATTGAAGGTAGTTGATGTTCACTGATTTAGATATTTGTTTTATATGGTTGAGCATACAAATAATAGACAGAATAAATTAGAAAAGTCCCAACTTGTTTTTATTTGTGTTTGCAGGTTATTGACATTATTGAACAACATTCTCTGAAATATACCAGATGTAGAACCAGATGGTATTATCCCTCGATAATATATCGCAATTATTCATTTAAAGTTTATGTGCTCAAAGATGAGATCATACCCTTTAAAATTCCTCTCTTTAAGTTAAAATATAATTTAAATCTTCTACGCGGAGCATCGATATTTGCTGTAATTGTGAAACATGTAGTACTGCAAGAACTACAGTTTCTCCTTAATTAATGGCCAAACGCGGCAAACTTAGCACTACTACCGATGATGCAAAAAGATAGTGCTCGTTGCAATTCTGCTAAAGATGCTAAAAGGAGATTTAATATTTGCATTGGAAATGCAATCACTGTACTCCATTCTCCTGCAGCAATACAGTGAATACATTCTTAATACGAAAATATCAGTTTTGGACGAGAAAACCGCTTTAGATTTTTCAATGATGACAATTATGTTAATATGGCGGCCTTGAGAACAATAAATCTCGGATTACAATTAGAATATTATGAAAAAGTATCTATTTCACCAATAAACTAAATAAAACAGCACAATTTTTATTTTAGTTTTGCTCCATTATTGTAGGCCCACCAGTCTCAAATAATGGGTCGTGACCCACCTGCCCCATAAGAAATACACGTGTTTTAAAGATTTGATTCCAGAAAATATCGAGTTGCGGTCATCTAAGGATTCTGGAAAGTGTATGTCGTCTTGTAATTAATTGTAGTACCTTGGCATGCCCTAACATCGTGACATCAAGGATGTTTCTTCACTCAAAACAGCTCTGTCAAATAAATTGGTAATGTTTCTTGATTTTTCAAACGGTTAATGTTCGCATTTAAATGTTTTTTTTTTTTTCGTTACGAAATATCATCAGTGGAATTCAGAATATTTAAGTCATTAAAAATGATTGAATATGGCATCGGTCCTAATATCGTGTGTTGACCCGCATACATTAGTGCATGATAAAAAGGACTTGGTGTTTTAATGTTTTAACGTTTACGTTGCCTTAAGATTTGTAGAACTTGTTTATAAAGTAAAAGTATCAATAACATGTTCGGTTTGCAGTTTTAGCCAATTCATGGTATTTGGAAGACAGCCATTCTCCCTTATATCACAGACAAAAAGACGTAACTCTTAGAGAAAATTTTTTTTAACTCGGATTTTTTTTGCTGTCTTTTTCATGAACACGCTTCCACCTATTGGTAGAACCGCGTGAGACGCTGTCGGTCATGATGGGTTGCGATTTGACGTTTGCCTAACACGCACACTACTATGCATATCACCTGTAATTTTCGTTTGGATCATTCAGCAACGTGTACACTGTACATTCGTAAACATCAAAGCGATCGAACATTAGCACCTCTGGTGAAAGGTAAAAGAGTGTTACGTCTGTTTGTCTGTGCTTATATCGTGCATTGCTCAATAGAGAAATAATAAAATTCGTCAAATAATAGATTCTTTTGTCAAATGCACGCTATACGGAGGAACACGGTGATATAATAATAATTACCAGTATTAGAGCATGACGCGGTACGGTACACATGTAAATTTAAATTTGAACTCATCATCTTCACCTGCTTGAAACTATCACAATTTTTCAAGCATTACTGCCCATAACCACGGAACTGACTACTGTTTACTGGATTTTTTATTCACTTGGGACTATTATGCTTTTTTGGGAAGTGTAATAAACATCATATAAAAAAAATTACGTCGGAAAGCCATGTTGGCAATGGATAAACTGTTTTTCGTTATTACTTAGTACTTTGAGAAAATACGAAAAATATCATACTATTTCAGAAAAAAAAATTGTTCTAGACCCGCCGATAGAACTTTCTCATTTAAGGCTCAAATGAAAGGTGGGACCCTTAGCTTTCGTTTGGTGGGTATTTTAGCGATACCGATTTTTTTAAAATAATGTTGTCCACCAGACACACCGTGTCCAAGAAAATTTTTGTTAATTTCGTCCAAGATTGCTCCAGGAATTTCGTCGAAGATTTTTTTTCGATGCAATTACTTGATGATTCGGTGAAGCAGTTTTTGAGTTATACCTGGGAAATTTTCCTAAGGATTCCTTCTAGACATCCCTAAAGGAATTCCTTGGCAATTCTTTGAGTCTCCAGAAATACTTTTTCAAAAACTCCAGAAATTTTCTCACGGATTTCTCGAAGTATACTTTCGGGCGTCGAAGATTTCTCCTGGAATTTCGGCGAGGTAATCTCCAATTTTTTTTTTTTCAATGGAATTACTTGATGATTTGCTGAGGCAGCTTCTGGGCTAATACCTGAGGTAATTTTGTGGGAATTCCTCTTGGACATTCCTAAGGGAATACCTTAGGGGCTCTCCAAGGAAATTTTTTGAGTAATTCATTAGAAGAAATCCTCGGGTCCTGAGGAAATTTCTTGACTATTAAGTCAGGAAATTTCTTGCGGAATCTCTTAGGGAATTTCTTGAGTACTATTTGAAATTTTTTCTTGATGATTCTCTGAGAAAATTCATAGATTTTCTGAGTTGATTCCTCGAGTAATCCCTGAGAAAAATCCTTAAGTAATCTCTGAGGAAATAACCTAAGTTATTAGTAAGGAAATTTCTTAAAAATAATCTGGAGTACTTCTTGAGGAATTTCTGAGGTAATCTATCAAGTAATCCCTAAGGGAATTTCTTCAGCAATCCCTGGAGGAAATTCTTTAGGAATGTTCCAGAAAAGTTTTTGAAGAATTCCGTGAGTATTCTCAGTGGAAATTCTCTGAGATAATTATTTAATGATTCTCTGAGGAAATTTTCTTGAAATTCAATTTCGGAATTCCATGAGGAAGTTCCTTGAGTTATCCCTGAGGGAATTCCCTGAGAATTCTGTAGAGATATTTATTGTAGAATCTAAGATGTAATTCCATGGGAAATCCCTGCGGCAATTTCTTGGGGAATCCCTGAGGGTATTCTTGGGGATTCTCTGGGGATATTTCTTGAGGAATTCTTAACGAAATTCCATGAGGATTCTCTGGTCGAATTCCATTCGAAACGTTGTATTAATTTAACACTTTCACTGGCATGGTGTAAATCATTTACACCAGCTATCATGCCTCAAAATTGTATGAAATAGTTATTTAGGCAGCATCCATTTATTACGTAACGCTAAAATCGACATTTTCGACCCCCCCCTCCCCCCTACGTTACGCATTTTTGTATGAAAACCCTAAAATTTTTGTATGGGTCGTAACGCTCGGCCGTACTCCCCCCTCCCCCTAGAGCGTTACGTAATTTGTGGACGGCGCCTTATTCAAAATTTTATGCAATATTTTTTTCATATCGCAACCCATTTGAGTTGCATAATGTTCATAAAGTAACTCAAATGAGTTGCATTATGAACAATATACAATTATTTTTCATTGTGCTACTCATTTCAGTGGCATAATGCACCAGTTCGGAAAAATTGGTCATTATGATACCAAAATGAGTTATGTAAAATATAAATTATAATACTAAATTGCATAAAGCATTTTTGAATGTTCGAAGACAATAATAACACCGTCTAGACAACTAGACACTAGACAACAGACAACACATACAGGGGATAGACAAAATGATCGGGACAGGCAAAATTTTCACTTTTCAAAAAACGTTCAACTAGCTATAACATTTCGAAAAGTGCATCAAATATTCTCAAATTTTTACTGTAAGTTCATCAGTTCTAGTTGTGTATCAGTGGTCCAAATTTGGCAAAGATCGGGCCATTCTCCACGAAGTTATGAAGATTTTTAGAAAAGGTAAAATTATCTGATAGCCAACTTTGAGGTGTTATATCTCCGGATTCAATGAACCGAATGCAATGAATTTTTGACCATTTATGACTTATATAATGAGCTATGAAAAACCGTTGACTTAACTTAAAATTCTTAACACGGAAGAAAATTATAAAGATTAGATTATTTTTCTAATAAAACACCAAATTATCCAAAACTTCAACATCCTATCAAAATTCTAGATGCAAATTATAGTTCATTTAATTTCCATCTAATTGACTTGTATGTCAATGTGTTTTGAAGGAAAGTAACAACATAGTCGCCAACAAATTGAAAAATTAATGGAATACATATGAAAAGAGACAAATTTGCTAAAAAATCGAGAAAAAAATAAAATCGCTTTAACTTTTTTTCTTGTTGAAAATTTCAAGTAAAGTCAAATGTTTTCGAGAGTTCATTAAATCATGTATGGTCAAAATTTCATTGCAATCGGTTCATTGAATCCAGAAATATAATAGCTCAAAGTTGGCTATCGGAAAATTTTTACCTTTTTCAAGAATCTTTAAAACTTCGAGGAAAATGGCCCGATCTTTCCCAAATTTGGACCACTGATTAACAACTAATTGATGAACTTACAGTAAAAATTTGAGAATATTCGATGCACTTTTCGAAAAGTTACAGCTAGTTGAAAATTTTTTGAAGAGTGAAAATTTTGCCTGTCCCGATCATTTTGTCTATCCCCTGTATAACACCCGAATGATCCAGTAGAAATTCTTTCTTTCGTCGGAAAGTTTTTGGAAATTTCTCAAGAAATTTTTTTGGCAATTCAGTTAACAATTTAAATTCCTTTTATGGATTCCTCACTTAATTTCTTAAAAAATTGTAAATTTCTTTGGCAATTTCTTTGGTTTCTCTTTGAGAATTTCTTCGTTAATATGATTGGAATTTCTGTCCGATAATCTCTTGGCAAATTTCGAAAAACATACAGAAGGAAATGCAGGGACATTTCCAAAAAAATGCGAGAAAAAATCACAGTCAAAAAAATCTTAAAATATGCTTGCAAAATTACAAAAACGATTGGGGAAGAAACCACAAAAAAAAAGTTTCTGAAGGATTTTATGATGAAATTCAAGAATTTCATTGGTAATTATTTTGGAAATTTCTTCGGCAGTCCCTTTAGAAGTTTATTATGGAAATTTTCTTAAATGTCATCATAAAATTCTTCAGATACTTTTTTTTAGAGTTTCTCCAATTGTTTTTGTAATTTCTCACGCTTTTTAGATTTTTTTACCGGGATTTTTCTCGCATTTTTTTAAATGTCCCCAGCAATTCCAAAATAATTCCAAATTTCCAAAGCTTTATCGGTAATTATTTTAGAAATTTTCTCGGCAATTTCTGTAAGAGTTTATTTTGGAAATTTTCTTAAAATTTCATCATAAAATCCTTCAGAATTTTTTTTGGAGTTTCTTTGCCAATCGTTTTAGTAATTTCATAAGCGTTTTTTTATCCGTGAATCTCCTTCCAATTTGTTTTGGAATATTTTCAGAAATTCCAAAATAGTTTTAAATTTTCAAAGAAATCCTGCAAATCGCATTTGAAAATATTTTGGAAACATCTTCGGCAATCGCTTTAGGAGTTTATTTTTTGAATTTTTTAAAATATCTTCAAACAATCTTTTTTAATTTTTGTGGGAGTTTCTTAGCCAATTGTTTTAGTAATTTCACAAGATTTTTTTTTTATTTTTTTACCCGTGAATTTTCTATTATTTTTTTGGGAATGTGTCCAGAAATTCCAAAATAATTCCATATTTTCAAAGGAATTACTTCGGAAATTTGTTTGGAAACATCTTTGCAAATCCCTTTAGGAGTTTATTTTTGAAATTCTCTCGAATTTCATCATAAAATCTTTCTATAATTTGCTGATGTAGCTTCGCCAATTGTTTTAGTAATTGCACAAGCGTTTTTTGTTTTTTTTTTATCCGTGGATTTCCCACTACTGCTTTTGGGAATGAAGACATTTCATCATAAAATCCTTCAGAATTTTTGTTTTTGGGAGTTTTTTTGCACATTGTTTTAGTAATTTCACATGCATTTTTTTTATTTTTTTTTATCCGTGAATTTTCTACCAATTTTTTTTTGGAATGTTCCAAAATTGTTTCAAATTTCCAAAGGATTTGCATTGGAAAATAGTTTGGGGACATCTTCGGCAATCGATTTAGGAGCCTATTTTTGAACTTTTTTAAAATTTCTTTAAATTCTTTTAAATTTTTTTGGGAGTTTCTTCGTCAATTGTTTTAGTAATTTCACAGGTTTTTTTTAAATTTTTTTAACCCTGTGAATTTCCTACCTTTTTTTTGGGAATGTCTCCAGCAATTCCATATTTCCAAAGGATTTTCATCGGATTTTTTTGGAAACATCCTCGGAAATCCCTTTAGGAGTTTGTTTTTGAAATTTTCTCAAATTTCATCATAAAATCCTTCAGAACCCGAATAAAAAAGACAGTAGAAAAACCGAAAGTTGTATTGTAACAGTACTATTTAAAACCATATTTTTACAATAGACACCATTGTAAAAATAAAAATACAAAAACAATAAAATGTAATGTAGACACCATACAGTAAATTGTAAATAAGATTTTTACAATATACTATACGGGTTGTTAAGTATCGTAACAATATAAAAAAAATATTTTTCTCCATATATATTTTTTTTGCAAAACCAATTATTATATTGTAAATGAATTGTTTGAAAAAACTGATACGTGGGTTTTAATAAACCGTACATTGTATGGTACACGTATGGTTTAAAACAATAAAATGTACCGTAAATATATTGTTTGTAATTGTTATTTCATCACTGGTTATAAATTTAATCAAATGGTTTTGGAATGGTTCTCTTTTGTTATGTTGTGTTGTTTTACATTACATATATCATATAATGTTATATTATCTTGTCATTTTCCTCCTGTCCCAAGATGCCATTAGGCTTACTAGCATTATGAGAATGCGCTTTGGGAATTCTCCAGAGCATTTTGGATAACCCTTCATGTATTGGATCGCCCACGTTTAAGTCTGTGTAGTCTCTGATTGCAATAACGGTTAAGCACGCTGTAATGATACTTAACTTTAACTTTAACAGTTAAAGCTTAGGCTCTCATGCCCCACCAGCCAGATAACCGAGTTTTCAAACTAAGAATTATTTGTGGCAACACTTCGAGCGGCATGATGAGCGCGCTAAATATTATTAGACCACTAATGTAGTTGCATGAAGTGGGTGACGAGATACATAAGTATCATTACAGCGTGCTTAACCGTTATTGCAATATTGAGGCTCCAGTTTGACTAAAGTTTGAAATACACGGAGAAATACATAACAACTCATGAGAAAACTGTCAAGTTCGATTCAAGTATAAGTTAGGTTAAAAAGTGAACCCACAGACGAACCTATATTAGAATTTCTTTCAATATTCAGTCCAGTCCATATGTTAAAGATGACTCTACGTCAAAGATAAAGTTCGTCAATCGTATTCATCTCATCGCACTTTACATACCTAGCCCGCCATATCTCTTGGATCTGCAGTTCTCAAGACATCTGGTTTACTACTTATTTAAACATTTTATTGACTTTAAATTGATGTTTTTCTTTCCTTTCCTTTGCATCAAAAAAGTCACAAACATCAACAAAACAAAGCACGGACAAAATCTAAAACTGAATAAATAATTAAAAATGCACGGAAAAATAATGTTTCGGAAAAGTGAATGGTTCAAACGTAAGAAAAACAGTATAATATATTGTTACATAAAAATCGAATGTATATGTATAGTAGCTACAATGTGCAAAGCTTTTGGCGAACCATTTCATTACAATACACATTATTGTAGCTGGTACACTGTATGGTGCAGGAATGGTTTTCACCAAACACCCTATGGTTAGTTTTTATCCGGGCAACTTTTTTGAAAGTTTCTTCGCCAATTGTTTATGTAACTTAATAAGCATTTTTTACATTTTAATCCGTGAATTTCCTCCCAATTTCTTTTTTTTTTTTTTTTTGGGAATGACTGCAGCAATTCCCTTTGTATTTCTCCGAGATTTTCTTCGATATTTATTTTAAGTTTATTTTTGAAAATTTCTAAAATTTCATCATAAAATCCTTCTATTTTTTGGGAGTTTCTTCGCCAATTGGCTTTTTAAACGATGTTGAAATAATTCCATATTCTGAATCTGCACGCCAAACTGAGCCGAAATCCAAATTTTCATGAATTTTGGAGTCCGGGAACCTATTTAAAAATCAATTTGAAGTTTGTATGGGAGCGATTTGTCGAATCACCCCTCGTCGGGTTTTGTACTGGGTGGAGCTGTCATGCAGTGGCCCAGCTGTCAAAAGGTGATTTGAATAAATCTTTTTGAAATTGATTTTAGGTATCAAAACAAAGTTCTAAAAATCTGAAAAAAATCATAGAGGTTTAGAAAAAGGTGCTCTTTCTTTTAAGGACAAGGTATTTGGAGTACATTGCTCAAAATTTCTAGAGCACCGTTTTTTAGAACCGTTGAACGGATTTGGATTAAAATGCATCACGCTGTTGACAACCACTGAACAATTAGCGTGATGCATTTTCATCCAAATTCGTTCAACGGTTCTAAAAAACGGTGCTCTAGAAATTTTGAGCTATGTACTCCAAATACCTTGTCCTTAAAACTATAAAATCATTGATTTTTTCTAAATTTAAAAACCCAATTGTAATTTCACTAGCATTTTTTTATCCGTGAATTTCCAACTATTTTTTCTTTGGAAATGGAGATGTTTCATCATAAAATCCTTCAGAATTTTTGTTTTTGGAGGTTTTTTTTGCCAAATGTTTTAGTAATATCACTAGCGTTTTTTTTTTTTAATTTTTTTTATCCGTGAATCTCCTCTTGATTTTGTTTTGAAGGTTTTCATTAATTCCAAAATAGTTTCGAATTTCCACAACATTTGCATCGAAAAATGTTTTGGAAACATCTTCGGCAATCGCTTTAGGAGTTTATTTATGATTTTTTTTCAATTGCTTCATAAAATTCTTTTGAATTTTTTTGAGAGTGTCCTCGCCAATTGCTTTAGTAATTTCCCAAGAATTTTTTGATTTTTCTACCCGTCATACCAATTTTTTTTTTCTTGAAAATGCGTCCAGCAATTCTAAAATAATTGCATATTTCCAAAGGATTGTTTTTGGAAACATCTTCGGCAATCCCTTTAGGAGTTTATTTTTGAAATTTTCTTAAATTTCATCATAAAATATTTCAGAAACTTTTTTGGAAGTTTCTTCGCCAATTGTTTATGTAATTTAATAATCATTTTTTAGATTTTAATCCATGATTTTCCTCCCAATTTCTTATTTTTGGAAATGAATGCAGCAATTTCCTTTGTATTTCTCCGAGATTTCCTTCGATATTTTTTTTCAAAATTTATCTATCCCGTTTGCCATTCCATGGAAAAATTATTAAAATTCTTTGTGAATTTCCTGACGCTTGCCTAGCTGACGTAGTGCAAGCTTACCGTGTGTGTCTGGGAAATAATGACCCCAATGCATGACTGGGGTTAAAGGAATCTTCCGGCAATTCTTTCGTGAGTCCCTTCTTCAATGCCTGTGAGAATTCTTCGGATATTTATTTTTTTCATTTTTTTTTCCACAATGCTTTAAGGAATTTCTATAGCAGTTTTTTTTTTCGGAATGCCTTTGGCAATTCGTCAAAACTTGCTTCGATTTTTTTTAGGAATTTCATCAGCAATTCCTTTGAAAATTTTTCACGCAAATCTTTTGGAGACCTTTCCGGTTGTTAATTTGAAAACTTTGTCGGTTGTTCCTTTGAGATTTTTTTCAACAGATCTTTTAGAGATTGTCTTTGGTATTTCGTTTGACTGTCTATTTGTCTGTCTGTCCTGTCTGCCTGTCTGTCTGCCTGTCTGTCTGTCTGTCTGTCTGTCTGTCTGTCTGTCTGTCTGTCTGTCTGTCTGTCTGTCTGTCTGTCTGTCTGTCTGTCTGTCTGTCTGTCTGTCTGTCTGTCTGTCTGTCTGTCTGTCTGTCTGTCTGTCTGTCTGTCTGTCTGTCTGTCTGTCTGTCTGTCTGTCTGTCTGTCTGTCTGTCTGTCTGTCTGTCTGTCTGTCTGTCTGTCTGTCTGTCTGTCTGTCTGTCTGTCTGTCTGTCTGTCTGTCTGTCTGTCTGTCTGTCTGTCTGTCTGTCTGTCTGTCTGTCTGTCTGTCTGTCTGTCTGTCTGTCTGTCTGTCTGTCTGTCTGTCTGTCTGTCTGTCTGTCTGTCTGTCTGTCTGTCTGTCTGTCTGTCTGTCTGTCTGTCTGTCTGTCTGTCTATCCTGTCTGCCTGTCTGTCTGTCTGTCTGTCTGTCTGTCTGTCTGTCTGTCTGTCTGTCTGTCTGTCTGTCTGTCTGTCTGTCTGTCTGTCTGTCTGTCTGTCTGTCTGTCTGTCTGTCTGTCTGTCTGTCTGTCTGTCTGTCTGTCTGTCTGTCTGTCTGTCTGTCTGTCTGTCTGTCTGTCTGTCTGTCTGTCTGTCTGTCTGTCTGTCTGTCTGTCTGTCTGTCTGTCTGTCTGTCTGTCTGTCTGTCTGTCTGTCTGTCTGTCTGTCTGTCTGTCTGTCTGTCTGTCTGTCTGTCTGTCTGTCTGTCTGTCTGTCTGTCTGTCTGTCTGTCTGTCTGTCTGTCTGTCTGTCTGTCTGTCTGTCTGTCTGTCTGTCTGTCTGTCTGTAATCGTTTCTGTTCAAATTTCTCAGTTATTTTTTTCACGTTACAACAAAATTGTTCAGCCAACCTTGTTCCCCAAAAAGGGTAATTGTTGAAAACCACTGCACTGCACACTATTCTCTAATGAGTTGGCCCTTGATCCCGGCCAGCATCAACCCGACACGTCGCTTTTCAACGCGACCGAGCCTTGCCCAATGTACCGTTCTCTGTCTCGACTGAATAAAGGCAAAAAAAAGAAAAGAAAAACGACACCTCCAAAAATCCAATCATTTTTCATCAGCATCTCACCCGGCCCGGTCCGGCCAGGGCGCAAGATAAGAATTGATTTCAATTTCAGTTATTCGAACCCTACGTGTCCGGGGAAGATAAAATCCCGTCGTGAATCAGCCAGTGCCAGTGCAGTGTGTGATATTACAGTGCTTTGGTTTTGATGGGGGGTCACACTTTCCTTACATGCGATGATGAACGGTGTCGAATTGAATAATGCCTATTGTGCTGCTGCTGCGGCCGCGAGGAGATGTAACGCCCAAACATCACCGCTAAGAAGCACTGAATGGAATTTGAACCCGTTCATTAGTCGCGATGTTGAGATGAGAGATGCATTTGTTTCGATGACGACGACCGAGACGGTTGGACACGTGGTCTGATGGTAGATGGCTGGACACGCAACGTCCGAGAGCGGCGCACTATTACGCGATATGTACCGCCGTGTACCTATATCGATCAATCATCGTCAATGTGCACGTTCATGAGTTCAGCACTCTCCTCTCAAGTACAAATTGGGGAAAACTTTCGTTACTTGCGGGAGCTATGCGTAAGCGATGGCTGTTTGAGGTTGTCCAACATTAGAAGTATCCGTTGCTCGGAGTGCCCTTAGAGTAGAGCAGGTTTCGAACAGTCGCAGTCGTTACGTGTGAATTTAAATTTTAGATCAGATTGATGAGATAGACGTTGAAATGTTGAATAAATGTTATGTCATTGAAAAGGATTTTTCGTTAACAATGATGATGTTTGCATAACATATTGATCTTGAGCAGGGGATTTTCAATGCATGTTCGATCGATATACTTGCATTCTCTTCGCAAAAGGAGCATTAGCAGAACTGTACTATCAACCCAATTTTCGAGAGGAGAAAAGGTTCAAATTTCAGGACGAAAAGAATCCCTGACATACCCTGGTAATCCCAAGAAAAATCAGGATCGGGAGGATTCTTTGGTACCCTATAAATAATTCTGGGATATTGAAATATTGAAAAAAATCTGTTAAGTAACCTTCAAGAAATTCTAAGATTAAAAAATGGAAAAAATCGAAGAGAAGACGCTGGAAAAATTACAGTATGGTTGTTGGTGGGAATCCCTGGAGGAATCCCGGGTGAAATCTTTTGTGGAACACCGAAAAAGTTCCGAAATGCAGTCCCGGCAGGACTGTTCGACAAAGACAAGATATGCTTGGAGGAAGCATAAATGATTCTTGGGATCTGGGGACTCGTAGAGGAATTTCAGTGAAAATCCATGAAAACACCGAGAAAAAATCCCTGAAGAAACTCTCGGATATTGGGCGGAATCCCTATCTAGAGTAAATTTGGAATCATTCTTTGGCAATATTCCAGGCAGAATATTGGTAAGAAATTCTGAAGAAGTTATTGGGGAAATTCTTGAATTGAGTAATGTGGGGCAAAAGTTCGCACGGGGCAAAATTTCGCAGTGGGTCTTTTTCTTAGCACGAGTTAACTGCCGGTGGATGCATAAATGTCACATGTGCAAAAACAGACAATCGAGAAAATCGCGTCCAAAGTTCGAAAAAGTAAATTGTCTCAACTATGAAGCATAAATGCCGAATCGTGTTCTAACATCAACCAATTTTGAATTTAAGCACTAATTTTTGTTTTAGAGCGATTTTCAAATTTCATAGGATTTCCAATGAAACGTGACGCTTATGCGTCCATTTTTCAGAATGTGACAAATCGGCGTTGCATTTTTTCAACAATTTTCGAAACAAACTACCTATTTTTATTTCCCTATATGATAGTACACCATGATACATGATCATGGGCTGCAAAATCTCAATATTGCCAAAAATGCACATGTGACAATTATGCTTCCACCGGCAGTTAAGAGCTCAAACAAATCTGTATGGGTTCGACACATAATCAGGTCAGTTACTCGTCAATAAAAATTGGAACGATTTCGTTATGGTTTGGCAGAGTTATGCGAAAAAATATATTTCTAGGTGTTTTGATAGAATTTTTTGACCTTTTTGAATAAGAATTTGTAGTAACAGGAAGAAGAAGAATCTCATAATCTCTTGATGTCGGAGAATCGTTATTCCAAAGTAGTTCGCGAGGTGCACTCGAATAAACAATAAACTACTAGTGCTTCTTGCAGAAAAGGACATTGTTAAAACCTCGACAGTGGGGCAAAAGTTCGCACTAGATTTCTGCATTTAGTACATCAATATAATTACAGAATCTTCGAAGCAATGATGATTCCGTATAGAAACTACTATACAGGTATGTTCCGTTTTTGTCACTATCCGATTTCGTCAACATTTCATTCCGTTTTTGTCAACACTAAAGTTTTTGTCAATTTTGTTCCCTCGAACACGAGTTATTTATAGTTTAACAATAATTTTGAGGCAATGCATCTGTTGCGTCCACCGCAAATTGAATTGTATTTTCAGCACACAACACAACGCAACTGAACCATTGCGTCCCACTACACGATAGACGATCCCAATCTTTTTGTGAATAGCAATTGAAATAGTTATTACCGTCCCTTTGACCCGTGTGGTCGCGAAATACACGTAGTATAACGAGCGACGCAGTGAAGTGCCTTTTTTCAACGACCGAAAACCCCAAAGTGCAGTGAACAGTCCCGCGAACCAGTGACCAAACTCCGAATCTGTCCACTCCGCCGTTGTCCGGCGGTTGAGCTACGAAGAGGATTCCCGTGCGTGGACAGCATCCATGAATGAAATTGAAGCAACCACCAATGATGACATAAAAGACGTATACGCCACAGTAGCTTTCAACATATTTCAAATTCAGCTGTAAATAATGTTAGTCATGCTTTCTCTCTTTTAATTCTTATTTTTACATGAAAAAAATTGAACCAATAGTCCTATACAGTCAATTCAATTATTGGAAACCTGGCAGGAGGTGGCAGGAGGTAACGCGTGATATCAATATCATCATCAACAATTTTGTCGTTTTGTAAAATGGCTCAATCATTTTCCATATTTAACTTATGTAGCTAATCATGATGGGATGTGCATATAAAACCATCAAAGTACGGACTCGATTAACCGGCAATAGGAAAAAATCATCCTGGATAATCGAACTTTTTTTTTATTTCATTAGCCTATTGTGTTAGGGCACTTTAATTGATGTCCCTTCCGGGGATTGCTCCAGGATGTCCGTCTGGGTATTCCTCCAAGAACTTTCTTCTGAAGATTCTTCTTCTCCTTTCTTCTTATTTTTCTTCTGTGGAGCCTCGTAGCCGTGCGGTTAGGGTCACCAAGCTTATAATCGCACCATGCTATGGGGTGAGGGTTCGATTCCCGCTTCGGGCGTTGAAACTTTTCGTGAGAATAGTTTCTTCTCCGTTTCCACTGGTGCATGCTCAGTTGTCCGTTGTCTCATGTTAAGTTTAAAACAGTCTGTACAGCCGAAAGCTGAAGACGTTTTCCGTGTCTTTTGTCTTTTTAACGGCCATACGTACCAACTGGAACTTGGCCTGTCTCTTCAAGTGTTCTTCGAGAACTTAAACAGTTTAGGGCTTTCTTCGACTGTCATTGCCTGATTTTTTACACTACAATCTTTTTTACAAGAATTTTTAAATGAAATAAATTTCACGCGATTTTTTACACGATTTTCTAGAAATTTTGCGATGTGCTGAATTATTCTCTCCTGGTCGCTATTTCTTGTCATCCTTGATACCCTGTCCAAATTTTCCCGATCGAAACTGCTATATTCACTAGGCTTACTGGAAATTCCTATAGAATTTTATCCGGGATGCAATCTTCGTTTCTCTTCCAGATTCCAGAATCCAGAAGAATTCCTCTATATTCTTAAATGGATTTCTTCTGAGAAATCGTCAGGAAATAATTCAGAAGTTCCTTCAGGTTAATTATGAGTTAAGTCTATCAGAAATAAGTTTCTCTAGGAAAAAGGAGTCTAGGATCTTGGAAAACGATCTGGGGATTTCTGATTTCTGATTCCTGAAAGGTTCCCAGAAGAAACTAAGAATTCCCAAAAAATTCTAAAGAAAACCCATCAATTGTGGAAGTATCCCTCGAGGAACAATTGGATTATATCTTGAATGAAGTTATACAGGATTCCTAGAAGGAATTTCTCAAGGTTTCCCACTTGGAAATTCTGGAGGATTCTCAGGAATAACTCCCCGGAGATTTCTATAGAGAACATCAGGACCCCCTAAAGAAACTTTTGGAGGATTTTAAGAAAGAATACCTGAAAGATTACTAGACTAAACATCTGGGAGATTCCCAGGAAACGCAGTAAGAAATCAGGGAGAATTATGCTTATTATATTATCTTTATTAACGAGATTTTCAGCCCAAGGCTAGTAATCATGGGGAAATAACAAAGATGAAAGATAGAATCCTCTTGGAAAATCTCTTGGAAGTATTCATAATAAAAGTTCCAGTAGGTGTAGGTGTTTCTACTGCGCATAAATCCCAAAACAAAGCCCTGTAAGAATCCTTCATAGAAATTTTTGGATGGAGGATATTCCAGCGAAAAATATCATATGTAACTATTTAAAGAACCCAAGAAAGAACTTCTAATGAAATTCTAGAAAAAAATTGAAGGAATCCCAGAAAGAAATTCTGGAGGAACCCCAGAAAAAAACCTCTGAAGAAATACCAGAAAAAAATTCTGGAGGGATTTCATAAAGTAATCTTGGAAGAATTCCCGTAGTAAATTCTGAAGAAACGGAGAAACTCCTATATTTCAAAAGTAAAATCTTGGTGAATCTCCAAATCAACTCTTTGGTGAATTTCAACAGGATGTCTAGATTAGATTCCAGAATGATTTTCTAAGCTCACCTTTTGCATTAGGGCTATTCTAGACCCAAACCGTACACTACGTCCAATTCCTGGTTGAATATTTGAAGGGATCCCCAAAGAAACTCCAGGAGAAACTTGAAAAGAGACATCTGGGTTGATCCGAGAAAGAATTTCTGAAGAAATCATAAGGAGAGCCTCTTTTCTCTAAAAACTCTCATCTAATTCCAAAAGATAAACAAGCGACATGGTACAGGGTTACCTAGAAGAATTCTGAAGGAACTTCTTGGGGAATCCAATATTCTGGAGAAGTTACAAGTGATTGCTTAGAAAAATTCCTGGAGATTTCCTAAAAGTATCCTAGACGAAACTTGAATCTGTGAAGATGATACTCGTGGAGAAATGCCTTCCGGAAGGAAGTAAACATATCCTTTTTTGTTAGGATATCGAAACGCTCCTGGAGATTAATCATTCCTGGAAGTATGTCATATTTTAAAACGTCGATCCGGGTACTGGAACTGTAATATGTGTCATTCTTGCGTTCAACGAATATGAATTTCCAAAAATATGGTCACAAATGTGGTGAAAAACTGTTATTTGAACTGTGCAACCAAGATGTTCTAAACGACATCAAAAAACAATGAAATTTAATAGTAAGCAGCATATTTTAACTTTTGTAATGTGTTCTACAGTAAACATTCCAATTCCTATTAAAATGTTGCAAAATATTTTGTCAAAGAAAATTATTCCGTTTTTATCACTATTCCGTTTTTGTCAACTGAAAATCTCGGACCGTGTTGATAAAAACGGAACATACCTGTATATGTATAATATGTGTAGTATGCACCCTGAAATCGTTGCGGCAGAGGGTTTGAACTTATTTTTGTAAGAAGATTGATTGTAAGGCAAACATTATGTTTACCCATTTAAATCAAGAAACGAAAAATGGCTAAAAACATTCTAAAACATTTTCTTTGTCATCCTCGTCGTATCTTTACGTATGTTTCTGAAGGTCTTATGTTTATCTGCTTTACCGGGGTCTTTCATAGCTTAGTTTGGGAATCCACAATTATAATTCATCACCATACTGACGGCGATAAGATTCGATTACGGTCCCGTTCAACAGTTTTGCTGCATATTTGATTTTTTTTCTTGTATTTTGTACAACACGTATCTCTATGATTACCCCACAATGTATTTTGACAACTTCAGTAACGCTGGAAATGACAGGTCTTAGTTAATACTTGTGGAAGTCTTCATAAAACACATTCTATACAAAAGCTGAACACCAGGTCGTATTCCAGTTGAGCCGTAATGCTAAGAACAGAAAGAAACAGATTTCAAGGCTAGAGTGGAAAGTTGAACATGAATTAACATGAAATAAATGAACATCACACCAATAAACTACCCTGTACAAGGTGCGAACTTTTGCCCCGCAGAGCAGAATGCGAACTTTTGCCCCCCACTATGGGGCAAACGTTCGCATTTGAGTACTTGTATTGAAAATTGTATTACTAAAACTACAAAAGTAACGCGAAAAAATCTAGTACTACGATTTGAATGCAACATGATAGGGACCCGTTTAACGAAGAAAAACGATATTGTTTTCTTTTCGTTTAATTGTTACTTTGTGAAGTCTGTTAGGTGCGAACTTTTGCCCCGCATTACTCTATACTAAACATTATTTTAGTTTTTTTTGTACCTATACAAATGGGCAGATTTTGGGATGTTATGTTACTAGCTTTATTATATTTAACAGTAAAGTTGCTATCAAATGCGAGTACAGTAACAACACTCGAAGTAACATTTTGATGACCAATTAGTCTTGTGAAAGCTTTGAGAACTGTCATAAAACCTAATACCTTTTATTTTGGTTTTCTAATGGTTCTAAGCATCTCTCCCAGCCCTTTTGACGAAAAATTGTTGCTTAAGGTGACAAAGGGTATTATCGGCAAGTTTGTTCTCTTCGTCATGGGGGGTTTTTGTGGGCCAAGTTGCATGAAATTTGGGCATATAACTCTGCTTGGTTGGAAAGGATTTGATGCCAACCAGATCAACAGGTTTCAAATAACCCCCCATGACGAAGAGAACAAAACTGCCGAAAATAAGTTATTCTTATACGTATCTATTCTTAGAATCGATTTGTCAGAAGCAAATAGTACGAGTACGATGCCTGGACCACTATTCCCAGCCGCTCGATGTTCACAAAGTAAAACTTGGCCGCAGTAATCCCGCAAGGCTTTTGGGCTCGTTGTATTATGAAGCGGAGATCGCGTTGCATGTCAGCTGGTTCCAGATACCACTGGTGGTGATAGATGGCACTGCTTACCTTGAGGGCCTGTAACAAAGAAGAAGTTTAATTTCCGGTTGATCTTGTTCACTTAAGTTGTTACGTTTTCACTCAGACGGGTTCCGCTGACGCAGTATACCACCATTTCAACAATAAAGACGACAAACAAGACCACCACATTGAGGGCATTCGGTCCGTAGTTCTTGAAATATAAAGATATTATTATGAGAAATTTCTGAAATTTACGTCTCAACGACTCACCGTTGATAGATACACCGTGAACATGCACCAAATGGCCATACAGTTCAGAATCTGATTGATCATTATGAAAGTGATCGTTTCCTCTAACAGCTCCGTATACTTCAGAGTCATCTTGTGCAGCTCAATGATCCGCCGCAGCTCGTCACGACGCCTTTCGCCGGCCTTCACCTTACCAAGACGATCAATTCTCAAATGCAGTAGTTCGAACAGCTTAGCTCCATACTGAAGTGCCGTCAGGAAAATCGTCCCCTTGATGCAACTCTGGTAAGCTGAACACACTGTCGCTGTACTACAGAGTACGTAGTAGATCAAGTAGTGGACGATATTGCGTCGGATATCCAAGTAGAAATACTGCACTTCCACCAACAAAACGTAACTGCTTCTGTGTTCCGCCGACACAAAAATTGCCATGTACAAGTTCCAGATTATCGGTGGAATGTTGAACAAAATCACCAACATAACAATATATGCGATGTAAACTTTCGCGAAACTATCCATTCGACGATTGAACCCCCGAATCTCTTCCACACACTGCTTCGTTTCGTATCGTTCAAAGATCCCGCCCAAAATCTGAACCATCCGTTCGAAGTTTCGCAGACGAGTCGCAAAAATTCCAACCGCAATACACACATCGCTGAAAAAGTCCATCTCGGCAAGGCTCCGAACCAAGGAATCGAATCCTTCGTTGCCCGAGCCGAGCAGAGCTCTCGGGAGAACAATATTTCCCAACAGCCAACCGACGACGAAGTAGTAGCGCCAAATGCGTTTCCGACTGGTGGTGCTGTGCAAACCGATCCATTTCAACAATTTTAGACCCACTTGAAGCGGTTCCGGTTGGGATGTCTTCTTCAGGAACATTTTGGTTACTGATGAGGTGGATGACGGGCATGAATGGGCTTTTATAGGAGGGACACGCGGATCCTGTTGGTATCCTTGGCAAAGGGGTTTCAACCTGTTGTTAGGCTGTCACTACAGTTCCTAATTGCACGCTTTGCGTTGCGTGGGAATGTTTGCAATAACTACATAATTACACAGTGCGAAATACTTCGTGATTTGGCTCATTTGCTCAATTGTTACTAATTTGTCGATACCATGTATGACAATCCTAAACTTCTTGTTTGGGTCCTAACGAGCGGTTAAAAATAATCCCACTAAATGTAGTTTACATCACATACATCTTGGTCTAAGCACTACCGCTGGGATTAATTCTCGATAATTTTCATGGAATTCTATTAAGATTCCTTTCATGTTTTATCTAGTTATTCCTTCCAATACTCTGACCTCTGATACTGATACTGATCCTCTCAGGATTCTTCCTCCAAGCACTCTTCTAAGAATTTCTCCTGGAATTTCTTCCGGGATTCTTTAAAACCCTCCCGGTATTTTAAAAGGGATTCCTTCCGTGATACTCCCAAGTGTTCCTAACTGGGATTCTACATTGATTTCTCTCCGAATTCTTAGGTATTTTTCAATGTCTCCTGAATGTACAGGAGGTGGCCAAAATGTTTGGGATACACTCAGCGAAGCAAACTACCGAAATTCATCGAAATACCTTATGAAATTTAGCCATAACTGTAAAGTATGGATGCCATAAGAATACCTTATGAAAATTGAACATGCTTATTATGACCTAATTACATAAGATAAACTTATGAAAAGAGCAGAAAAATCACAAAATGACGCAGACTGGAATCGATCCATGAACGTCGAGATCACTGAGCTCGTGCCCAACCCACGCGGCTATCGACGCTTGAAAATATCGTGTTGCTAAATGTGTATAAAAGCCAAACTGTGAGTCGATTCTGCGTCATAGACCGAACTTATGAAAATCGTTCCAGCCGTTATGAATTGTTTAAAGGCCATTTCAAAAGTTAGAGCTTATGATAGTCTTAGGTTTATTTGCCTGAATGTAGGCAACTTTTTTTCTTCCACACAAAAATTCAACATGCTGTAACTTTTCATAGAGTGCATCAAAAAATCTCAAAATTTGACTGTTTATCAACTATCAAAAAATCGTAACTTTTGAACCTTCTTTTTTTTGTTTGAAAGCTTTTGAATTGTAGTTTTCAGGAAAAATACGTTAAAGGGACTAAAATGTAAAGAGTACTATAAAATATGCAAATATATTGGTTTTTTTCACGTTTTCATGGTCTCGGGACCAAAGAGGTACCCTGGTTTTATATTTTTATCAGAAAATTCAGGAAATTCGGCGTAACATATCAAAAAATCAGAATTGTATGTTGTTTTGTTTTTGAAATATGATTTTTTGAATATATTTTAGTACTAGCTAAATTTTAGTACTATTTTAGTACTAGCATATAATTTAGTACTAGCTACTCTTAAATTGCTTGAAATTGCAAATTCTCATAAAACTATGCATAGTATTGCTTTTTAAAGTGATTCCTGGTGGTTTTGGTATCCATAATATTATAAGAAATCAAAATATAATCAAATTTAAAAAAGTGTCTTGTATGGGAAAATTTGACCTTTTATTTTCAAAAAATCATATCTCAAAAACTAAAAAACATACATCTCTGATTTTTTCATATGTTACGCCAAATTTTTGATAAAAATATAAAACCAGGGTACCTCTTTGGTCCCGAGACCATGAAAACGTGAAAAAACTAATATATTTGCATATTTTATAGTACTCTTTACATTTTAACCCCTTTAACGTATTTTTCCTGAAAACTACAATTCAACAGCTTTCAAACAAAAAAAAAGTTTACAATCGGTCAACTGGTTCAAAAGTTACGATTTTTTGAAAATTTTAAGTTTTGAAAAACCTTGATTTTTTGGACCACCCTATATGAAAATTGGTCACCCTAATGACGAAATAAAAAAAATACGGGTCTAATTATTTCCGAAGAACTACAAGCCCACCAAGTTTCACGACAATCGGAGATGCACTATATCGTTTTTCTATGGAATGGCTGTATATGTGCATCATTGGTACAAACTTGGGCTCGATTGAATAATTTTTCGCGAAGTTAGAACCGTTCGGGTAAAACACTATTTCTTAGACAACTCATTTTTGAGCTGTCATATCTCCGAAACCAGTGAACCGAATTTTACCAATGATGCACATATAATAGGCTGACAAACAGTCAAAATTTGAGATTTTTTGATGCACTCTATGAAAAGTTATAGCATGTTGAACTTTTTGTGAGAGAAAAAAAAAAGTTGCCTATCCCAAACATTTTGGCCATCCTCTGTATGTCTTGGACTTCTCCAGAGATTTCATCATAGATTGCTCGCGGGATTCCTTCAGAGTTTCCTCCCTGAATTTCGCTTTTGATTTCTCCTGAGATTCTTTCCGGAATTTCTTTTGGCCCTTTTCCCGGAATTCCTTCAACGATCTTTCCCGAGATTGTCTTTCGGGGTGCATCCTGGGTTTCTTTAGAGATTTCTACTGGGATTCCTTTAGGGATTCGTCAAGGACTCTGTCGATGATTCCTCCAAGAATACTTTGTTCTATTGTTGTTTGGAATATCTCCTGCAGGGATTTCGTTTGGAATACCTCCCGAGATAGCTTCATTGATTCCTCTCATGTTTCTTATTGAATTTCCTTAAGAGAATTCTGGCATTCCAGTAGGGATTCCTCCTGGGTTTCTTTCACGAATAGTTCCTGAGATTCCATCAGGGATTCCTCCACTACTCGTTCTCAGTCCTCTCTGGATTTCTTTTTCTTCCTGGGTCTTCTTCATTTTTTTAAGGATTCCTTCCCGGAATTCATTTTGCCCAGGTTACATTTGCATATTCCACCCTAGATTCATTCATGGAGTCTTGCAAGGATTCTCCTTCCCCCCATTAGGAATTTATCCCGGGATTTCTTTCGGCATTCTTTCACGTTTTCCTCCCAAAATTCGTTTATAAATTCCTGTGTGTATATTACTTGGATTCGTTCAGGGATTCCTATAGATATTCATCCCATTTATTTTTTCTTCTGAAAATCTTTTGGGATTCCTCGTATAATTCCTTCATGGGTTCATTCCTATTCTTTTCCTTCGGGGATTCTTCCAGGAACTTTTCAAGAAATCCTTCTCATATTTTTTACGCCAGGCGAGACTGGATGCATTTCCCATTTTTTTTTTATTATTTTGATTAAATAACGGAACAATATTTTCAAAATAGGGTATGTGTGCCATCAGTCCTCTCACGCTCCCATATTCATCCTATTCGAAAACAAGCGATTACGGCACCTATTGATTCCGTTCTTTTTGTTTTCATGGGTGCTCACTTCTAACAAATAATACAAAAATGAGAAACAAAACAAACAGCGCCTCAATCCTTAGTTTTTCGTAGGATGAAAATGGGAGCCATATGCTTAATAAGGGAAACAATACCCTATCAAAATTGAGTAGATTTGTAGTTCACTGGAAACCAATTCAAATCCAATCCAAATCCAATCCCAATCCAATCCCAATCCAATCCCAATCCAATCCAAATCCAAATCAAAACCAAATCCAATCAGAATCCAATCCAAATCCAATCCAAATACAATTCAAATCCAATTCAAATCCAGTCCAATCCAAATTTGCAGCCCAGAATTAATCCCTGGAGGAATCTCTGGAGGATCCCTAGGATAAGTCCATGGAGGAATTCAGGAGAAAACCATAGAAGAATGCCTCTTGAATTTCCTAGAGGTTTTTTTCTGGAGAAATTCCTGAGAAAAAAATATGCAGGAATTCTTGGAAGAATTTCTGAAGGAATTCCTGGACGAATTGTTCGAGAAATTTGTGGAAAAATATTTACAGCTTCTTGGAGGAATGATTGGAGGAACTCCTCGAGAAATTTCTGAAAGAATTCTTAGAGGGATTTTTGAGGAATATCTGAAGAAATTCATTGATGAATCCCTGGAGGAATTTTTGACGATATTCCTGGAGAAATTCCTGGCGAAATCCATAGATGAAACCCTGGAGAAATTGCTCGAGGAATTCTTAGAGGAATTCCTGGAAGAGCTACGGTAGATTTTTTTTCCTGGAAAAAATCGTGGACGAATTCTTGGGGGAATACCTAGAGGAATTCCTGGAGGAATACCTGGACAAGTTTTAAGAGGATTTTCTGGAGCAATACCTAGAGGAATTCCTGTAGTTATCGCAGGAGAAACTTCTGGAGAAATTTCAGAAAAAAAATCCTCTAGAGCTCCGTGGAGGAATCCCTGGAGGAATTTCTCTAGCAATTCCTGGAAGAGTTCCGGGAGAAATTTCTTTAGTATTTCTGGAGCAATCCCTGCAGAAATTTCTGGAGAAGTCCTGAAGGATTTCCTGCAGCACTGCCTGGAAGAATTCCGGGAGATATTTCTGGAGACTTCCATGGAGATATCCCTGAAGGAATTCCTAGAAGAGTTCCGTGAGAAATTGATTTAGGATTATGTGGAGGATCCGTGGAGGAATTTCTGGAGGAATCCCTTGAGAAATTCCTAGAGGAATCCATGAAGAAATTTCTGAAGGAATTCCTGGAAAAATTCCTGTTGACATTCCTGAAGGAATCCATGGTGGTATTTCTGAAGGTATTCTTGGAAGGGTTCCGGGAGACATTCCTTTAGGATTCTCTAGAGGAATTTTGGCAGAAATTTCTAGAAGATTTTCTGGAGGAATCCCTGGAGCAATTCTTGGAGGTATTTCTGGAGGAATTTTCGAAGAATTTCTGAAGAAATTTATGGATGAATCGTTGAAGGAATTCCTGCAGAAATCCTTGAGAGTTTCCTTTAGAAAATCCAGGAGGAATCCATAGAGGAATTGCTCGAGGAATTTCAGGAGGAATTCCTCGAAGACTTTCGGGAGAAATGGCTTTAGAATTTATTTATTATTATTTATTTGTCTTTATTTAGGAGGCTTTCAATGGTTGGTTCACCTCGGGATTTTAGATTTTTTTGGGGGAATCCATGGAGGAATCCCTGGAGCGAATATTGGATAAATTCTGGCAGACATTCCTAGAGGATTTTTCCTAGAAGAAATTTCTGGAGCAATCCCTGGAGGAATTCATGGAGGTGGTTTTGGAGGAATTTCTGGAGTGTTAACTGGAGGAATTGCTGGAGTATTTACAGAAGGAATTCCAGGAGTATTTATTAGAGGAATTTGTTGAGGAAATTTTGAAGAAATATATGAGGCTCCTTGGAAAAATTCGGGAGGAATGTTTGAAGGAATTGTTCGAGGAATTTCTGAGAGAACTCCTGGAGGAATTTTTTGAGGATATTTTAAGGAATTTATGAAAAACATGAAAAAAAATAATGAATCCTTGGAGGAGTTCCTGGAGAAATTCCTGAAATAAAAATCTGGAGAATTTCCTGGAGGAATCCGTGGAGGGTTCCCAGGAGGAATTCCTCGAAGAATTCCTGGAGGAATTCTTGGAAAAGTTCTGGGAGACATTCCTTCAAGATCCTCTGGAGGTATTCTGGCAGAAATGCGCAGAGGATTTTCTTGAGGAATCCCTGGAGGAATTCCTGAAGGAAATTCTGGAGGATTTTCGAGGGATGTCTCAAGAAATTCATAGATGATTCCCTGGAGGAATACCGAACTTCCTGGAGGAATCCTTAGAGGTATTTTTCGAGGAATTCTAGGAGGAAGTCCTGGAAGAGTTCCGTGAGAAATTTCTTTGGGATTATCTGGAGGAATCCGTGGAGCAATTCCTGGAGGCATCGCTCGAGGAAATATTGGAGGAATTCTGGTAGATATTCCTAAAAAAAATCCTGGAAGAAATTTCAGGAGGAATCTCTGAAGGAATTCCAGGAGTATTTATTGGAGGAATACCTGAAGGATTTTTTGAGGAATTTCTGGAGAAATATATGAGGCTCACCTGAACAATTTCTAGAGGAACAACTGAACTCCTTGATGAATTTCTGAAGGAATACCTGGAAAAATTTTATGACGAAATTCTGAAGAAATTCTGGAGGAATTCCTGAAGAAATGTCAACTCAATCGGTCATAGGAGAACAAAGTTACAGTATGTCAAAGTTGGCCATTTTGTATGAAAATGGGCTTTCACTGGTTGCTATTTTTATATACACAGCTGGTCCTAGCTATAGGGGATGGACAAAATGATCGGGACAGACAAAATTTTAACTGTTCGAAAAACGTTCAACTTGCTGTAACTTTTCGAAAAGTGCATCAAATATTTTCAAAATTTTCACTTGATTAATTGGTTGATTAACTTGTTGAAGTGGGAACTTCGGAATGAATGGGACACGGATAAGTTTCGGGAGTAACTTTATTACGACCACATTGGTGGGAGTATTGTCAAGAACTGACTGTTAGGAAAAATAACATTCCATGGTTGTCAAGGGTGTAACTAACCGCTCGGGGCAGGGGCGATTGCCTACTATCTCAACAAGTGGTCTAAATTTGGAAACGAACGAACTATTTTCCACAAAGATAGAAAGATTCTAAAAACCCGATTTAATCCACCCATGGTGAACAGAACCCTTCTTACACTTATTAAAATTATTCTTGTATTATTCGTAGTAAACATATTTATTTTGTGTGTTTGACCAAAAGTTCCAGAAAATATTGTGGATTTGGCATCTAATGGATTGGTTTCCAAAGTACATAGGGTATATGTATCATTCCTTGGCCTAATTTGTAAGCCGCCTTGACAATTTTGACCATAACTCATGAATTAATAGCACTAGAAATAATATGTTGACCATATTACACACTCTAGGCAATGCATGTTTTACCAATTGGGAGTAAACTAACGTAAATATTCAAGAATTTACTTAATTAAGTTGAAAATATTCGATGCGATGGAATGCAACGTTGGTCTATGGTACAAAACTTGGCCTATTAGTGGATACAACGTTGGCCTATTGCTTTCCATGCACTAGAACCACTTATCTCATTTTTTCAATATTTCCGCTAAAGTGTTATCACTGTTTGTTCACCAATCTTACTTTTAAATTACATTTTCGGAGCCAAATTTTCAAAAACCTTTAAATAAATCACTTAAATTAAAGTTCTTTCTATTAACCCTATTATTGTGTTATATTTTTACAGTCACCGCACACAAAATCTTTTTTCCTGTTCGTTATTTATGGTTCTTACGCAAGCAATCACTTTACTGATGGGCCAAGATTTGGGTACATAGAGAAAAAAATGTCCTCAATATTCGGCCCACATTTAATTTGTTATATAGTTATGATTCGGTAAAAACAAATATACAAGTTCAAAATAGCGTTTTTGACTGTCGCATCAAATGTTCAGTTATTGAAAAGTCAATTCGAAATGTTCCCGAATTATGCCATTTATGATCATGTGTATTGACTACCCACTAAGCCGAAGAATCATGGCGTCTACAAAACATAAACAAAGTGACATTTTCATTCAATTTCAATGCTCCAAAGTGCTGAAATTGATTCGAAATGTTACAGTTGTTTGGCGCATGGCTTTTCCGATATCCAGTTTTGCGTGTTTGTTTGAGTTTTTGGTTTACGTTGAGATAGGCCGAACGTGGGAACTATGCCAACGAAGCATCCCGATACCCTATCATCATGGACCGTGGACCAAACTACCAAAAATGCCAGACACCTTCTAGAATCTTGTATGGAATGTTTAAAAAATAGCTTACATATTCTAGAATATTGTATCTTTTGTTAACTGCCAAAAGATCTTTAATCGATTAACAAATAGATAAGAAAATCAGCAAAACACACTTCGTTTAATATTTCTTAATCAGTCGAATAAATTAGCTCCAAAGTATGTACTTGGTATTCATCATTATGGTGTAAAAGGACAAAAATGATATAGCTAGTTATTGTGGCTACTACAACCTAAATCTGTAAGGATAATTAAAAATATGTTTGTTCGGTTCTTGCACTTTTTCACAATATATTTAAAGCTTTCATTTAACATATTGTTAGTTTTCATAGATTTCCTGTTCATTCGTAATTTGTTATTTATAATTTTATTGAAAATTATAACCTGCTAGTATTCACTTTATATGAGGTCAGCATGATTTATTGAAAAATAATTTCCTTTAGACTGGCCAAAAGCTCATGCAAATATAATAAGGCTGACACAAATTTCGATTTTCTCTTATGTCACCGCCCCCTCGAAAAATTTTGGTTGGAATTCAACATTTTGAGGGGGGACACAAATAAATTTTATGCAATTCTGTATTATAATTTCTATTTTATACAACTAATTTAGATATCATAATGGCCATTTTTTCCGAACTGGTTCATTATGCAACACAAATGAGTTGCATAATGAAAAATAGTTGCATAATGTTCATAATGCAACTCATTTGAGACTTACGACTCGTGCTGAAAAAATCAACTTTTTGCAACTCGTCACATAAATAACTATTACAAGAAATTTAAAAATTTAAGGGTAAAATTAGAGTCGCTCAGAAAATTCCTTAACAAATCCGATGAGTTTAATGATTTTGCCTAATTGTTTGGGTATTTTTTCGTCAAAAGCATTTATTATTTATCATCCCCCCCCCTTGACGAGTCAACGAGCACTGTGACAAAAGAAGAAAATGAGATTTGTTCCGGCCTAATAATAATGATAAAAAGGAATTTATTGAAATACTCTTGGAAAGATATCAACAACCAAATGTCCAATCGATATAAAATTTCAGGGCCTTTTACAAGGATATTGTAGCTTTCATTTGGTGCTTAGAGAACCCAAATCGGTTGACAGACGGCTGAGATATTTATTATGATACACGTGGTCAAAAATCTCTCAAATAGCTAACCTGTATTACTCCCAAGTAGGCTTTAAAAGATATTTCGGTAACCAAATATCCAATCAGCCGGGGCCCGTGGCGCAGTGGCTACACGTTCGCTTCGTAAGCGGATGGTCATGGGTTCGATCCCAGCCCCGGCACTTCGTCAGTTGCTCTTCCTTCCGAGAGCGGCTGGCATTGGCATTTGACCCTCTTCCGAGCTCTCATAGCTCAAACGGACCCGAATAATTGGATATCGGTGAACGGCAACCCATAATGGACGACCCCCAATCGAACTGAAAAAAAAAAACAACAGCCACACAACATTTCATCATCGTGCTCATCATTCTACCAAGGACAGGGTAGAAAAGTGAAAGCAGCACAAAGGCAAACCAGTTCGATATAGTAGAATAAGAATATAATAGATTGCATTTAGGCGCTTTACAAAGTGTAAGTGCAGCCGCCAATTGGAATCGCTCACGTAGTGCCCTAGTGGACAAACGAGCTGTAAAATAGGTTAAGTGGTTAGGAATAAAAAAAAATCCAATCCAAATAAAACTTTATAGCGTTCTACTAGGATGTTGTAGCTTTTATTTGGTGCTAAAGAACCCAAATCGGTTGACAGATGGCTGAGATATTTTATATGATATACTTTGTTAAAAATCTCAAAAAGTTCAGTTGCATAACTCCTAAGTACTCTTCGAATGACCAAATGTCCAATCGAAATACAATTTCAGAGCGTTCTTCTAGGATGTTGCAGCTTTCATTTGGTGCCAAGAGAACTCAAATCGGTTGACAGATTGCTGAGATATTAACACTCGCTGCCCCGTGATCGAAAATAAGTTGTAACTAAATCTTCAAATGGCTATATCTCAGCGATGGCTCAACCGATTTTCATTATTTTTTTTTTCAGATAATTAAACAGAGATCATTCTAGGAATGTTCATTTGGTTGTAAACGAAGACTTGCAGCACTGCTCAAAATCGGGAGTCACTATTAGCAGCGCCACCACGGATTAAGGTGGAAGCATTTATGGTAGTGTGTGTGAATCTTCATACTCGCACCAATACACTCTTACACTTTTATATAAAGGTACCACCTTAGCACAGCAGGCGGCGGTGCCGTCGGTGTCGCATGTCGTTAGTATGGGAAACAACAGAGTTGCATGTCTTCTTGATAAAGTGGTCTTCGTTGTAAACGTTTAAAATATTTCAATAAACATCATAAATCTTAGTGATTCAAATGAATATAGTATAAGATAACTGAATGCGCATCGTAAGTCCAAATAAATAAAAAATGAACATCCCTAGCGCTCCCGGAACAGTGATTTATTGCAATTAAGTTTTCAATTGGCTATACCTCAGCGATGACTCAATCGATTTCCAAAATTATTCTACCAATCTCTTCTCCGAATCTTAAAGTTTCAGATAATTTAATAGAAATTATTTCAGGGGTGTTCAAATTTCCTTTATAACAGTACAATCTCTACAAACGTTATTCGACATGCTCATTTGATTGTGAACGTTCAACATCTTTCAGTAAACATCATAAATCTGCGTTGTTCACATAAATATAGCATAGGACAACTGGATGCATATCAACGGAAACATATTTTGAACATCCCTAGCGCTCCTGGCACAGTGATTACTTGCAATTAAATTTTCAATTGGCTATATCTCAACGATTTTTCATTCGATATTCAAAATTCTTCTACCAATCTCTAGTCCGAATCTTCAAATTTCAAACATTTGAAAAAAAAAAATCATTCTAGTGATGTTCAAATTTCCTTCAGATCAGTGCAACCGATATATTTTTTTCGACATTTCAACCTAGTTGTAAACGTTATAAAAGTTTCCGTTGAAGTAATTGATCTGTGTGTTTCAAATGATAATAGTATTAGATACAATATTTTGAACATCCCTAGCGTTTCAGGCACGCCGATCGGAAATTTGTTGAAACTATATTTGTTATCAGCAATATTTCTGCGATGGCTTAACCGATTTTCCTAATTGTTTTTACTAATATGTTGTTCAAATATTCTAATTTCGAACAATTGAACAAATAATATTTTAGGGGTGTTCGAATTTCTTCCATAGCAATGCAACAGTACGAATTTTTAAGATGATTTTTCTGCAACATTACTAATATGTTGTCCCACATTACTCAACATTACTCAAATTGGGGGGGGTTAAAATTTCTTTCATACCAATGCAAGAGTACGAGTTTTGTTTGCCCATGTTTTCTTTATTGTGAGCGTTCCAAATACTTCCCTAAATATCATAAATCGAAGGGGTTCAAATAAGAACAGCATTGGATTCCCGAATACATCTAGTGAACCTCTCAAAAAAGGGTAAGCATCCTTTTTTTCTTATCTTTATTATCGAGACTTTCAGCCCGAGGCTGGTTCGTCTCCGGTAAGCATCCTTAGTGCACCCGGAATTGCGATTGAAATAAAGCTGGTACAAAACTTTGAATATGCTTCAGCGATGGCTTAACCGATTTTCAAAATTATTTTACTAATACTTTGTTCAAATCTTTTAATTTCAGACAATTGAACAAAAAACTATTCTAGGGGTGTTCAAATTCCCTCCATACCAGTGCAGTATAATATGATTTTTTCTCGACCATTATTTCTTCATTGTGAACGTTTTAAAATTTCAACTTGATTTAAATGTAAATAGTACAAGACTATGGAAAACATGTTGTAAAAGTTATAGAAGAAGATGTTTAACAATCCCTTGATCTGTGTAGATCAAATGAGGTTTGTATTAGATACAATATTTTGAAGATCTCTAGCGCTCCAGACACAGCGAATGGAAATTATTTGAAACTATATTTTCAATCAGCTGTATCTCTGCAATGGCATAACCGATTTTCCTAATTGTTTTTACTAATATATTGTTCAAATATTCTAATTTCGAACAATTGAACAAATAATATTTTAGAGGTGTTTCTTCCATAGCAATGCATCAGTACGAATTTTTAGAATGATTTTTCTGCATTGTGAGCGTTCCAAATACTTCCGCAAACATCATAAATTAACGTGATTCGAATGAAAACAGTATTAGATTCCCAAGTACATTTAATGAACCTCACAGAAAAAGATGTTGAGCATCCCTAGAACTTCCGGAATTGAAATTAAACTGTTACAAAATTTTGAATGCATTTCAGCGATGGCTCATCCGATTTTAGATTTTTTTTTACTAATATGTTGTGCAAATCTTCAGTTTAAGATAATTGAACAAAACATATTCTAGGGGTGTTCAAATAATCTCTAAAACAGTGCAACAGATATTAATTTTTCCGACCATCACAATGAAGAACATTTTTAAAGTTTCCGTAACTATCAAAAATCAACGTTCGCACTCAGAAAAAAAAACACTCAGTGCAAACACAGATTGTTTAGAGTGATCAGTGTTGTTCCTGCATTTTGATGAACCTAAGGTATACCAGCGGATGCCAAAAACCGCTAAAGGGTATCTCATCATATCACATCAGTGAAAATTTCCAACCCTTATATCTGAGGGTTTTGATTACTTAGAGTGTTCGGTAATATTGTTTAGCTGGTCATGGACTTACAGTTGATGGAACGTTTGATTCGAAATTCGACCAATAGGCAGCGCGAGGGAGCTTTACAATTTTAGTTTTTGAATATCTCAGGTTCCTGTTTACTTAAAAAGATGGTTACTTTGGCAAAATGTATGGTAAACTAAGGGCTTGCCGTTTGTTTACCATTTGATGCAAAACTTTGTCACCAGGCTGCGCTAACAACAAATTTACAATAGCTGGCAAATGATTGGAATTTCTTAAAATGTGTTTAACAAGCTGTACAAGCTGTAACCTTTTTCTCTTTTGACATATTTGAGTTAAGCCAAATGGTAATCAAAGACCAACTTATTACTAATAAATGAACAAAATTCCATTCAATTTGGTTCACTTATCCTTAAGATATGATAGTTTTATGAACTGCACTGAAATTATAAATATTTTACTGAACACATTTCAACTTCCGGTAGAGTTAACCAATCAAGCCCAAATTTGTATCATTTGTATCTATCTAGTTCAGGAACTTGTAGTCAAAATTTGAGAATTTTCGATGCACTCAATAAAAAGTTACAGCTTGTTTAACATTTTCTAGCTAATGACTTAATTTAGTATGTTTTTGCAAATTTGCAAATAGCGCTATTTTGTGGCAAAAACTCGAACCAAACCGTAATGCAACTGAAAGTTTTTACTAGATTCAATATAATATATGTGATAAGTTTTAGGTTTACTTTGAAACAATACAAGTGACCATGATGGTACGAGAGTGTAGGCTGTGTACAAGATGTAGGCTGAAATTCACAAAAAAGGAAAACTGACGCGTCAAGCTACTTCGCGAAAGTGTTCACAGTACTTTACCTCCATTTACAAGGCACCCACCCAGCGTGAACATAATGAAAAATGTGCACAATTAAGCTATGATTGCGAAATCTAGTTTTAATTGATTTACGCCTTCGTTTTGCTTGGCGGCATCATTTGTGTCGGCTGACTTAATAATTCATAGTGTTCCACGCCATGCTGCACATGCAACATGATGGACGCCCAGCAGAAATCCGCCTTGCCGTCACATACAATGCTGTACAAAATCAGATCAAACATTTCAATGGAAGTGATTCAACAAGGGTTTTCTCCGTCGCTGCTCCCCCTGACGTGGTGGCCCAGCTTAGAGCCAGCTTTCGGGAAGTGTTGCGCAATTTCACTCTCGATAGGTCCTCATACAGCGCCGGCCGCCGCATAGCAATAATTCATTTCGACGTCATCATCATTGGTCAGCACAATGAAACGACGGCGATGGGACAGCAACACAGCACAGGAAAACGGAAACCACACCACAGTCAGTGGAGCAGCTAGACAGAGTGAGTTTGACACACAGGGTGAGAGTCTTTCTACGAGGGATCGTCGCCACACAGGGCTGCTGCTGTTGCTGAAGAGTGTCGGATTTACAAACGACGCCGTGATCGGAATGGACTTTTAATGGTTCGACGAAATTAATTTAATAGGCCGCGAGCGTGCGACGATCTTCGGTGGAAAACAAAAAGGGCCTTTTTGGTATTTGAAACGACTGACTGATCCGGCAGTGGCTGATGTTGTCCAATTTGGGTGATTAATGGAAGGGCTAAAGCTGATTATGATTGAGCGTTGTCACTGGTTTAGGGACCCTTGGGGTCCAACCAGGGGTATGACCATAGCAATGAGGTCGCCTCGAAGGGAGAGGAATTTCGATCATACAGGTGCGATCGGATTAGTTTTCGGAGATTATATAAAACGAAAGTAGCAAGTTGTTTAAACATATTGACTTGTTTGACATAATCCGTTAAAATGTTGTTGCAGGATGTAGATTAATTGTTATGCGTGAAAATGAGGTTTTCAATTTCAGTTGCAGACAAATTAATCAATCTTCAATCAATCGCGAAATTCTAGATCACAGTCAATAAAGTTGTACAATGCATCAAAAGGTTGTCCACTAATTACGTAAGGGTTTATGGGATTGGACGGCCCCCAACTGGATCGAAAATTGGGACAATATTCATTTTCTACCATTCAGAGAATCGAGATCATGCATAATGCCAAAAGCAATGTTGTTCAGGAGAGGAGCAAGCGTTGTGATAATGTAACAAGAATAATATAGAACGAGCTCACCATTTGTTTGCATTACTCGTTGTTTATCTTAATGTCTATTATTGTTTTTACTTGCAATTCTATAACTGGAATACATTCCCAGCTCATTCAACACACACATAGGATTTCTTCAGGCGACCTTGCATCACCCCACCAACTTTCCTAGAAGTGTTCTCCTCGCAACACTTCTACCATGTATAATGTATTACTAACCACCTCGGCGAAACATCTGTTCCGAAGGAATGTTCCTCCGACACCATTATTCGTTCTGTTTTCCCCTCTCACGGGACAGCTTCTGTGTAAACAACGTGCAGAATACCCATGTAGGTAGCCTTCACCGAAGTTCCTCCGTCATTAGCATTTTGTGGTTTTGCATATTAAGCCTTTCTCCGGTTGGCCCCCAGTCAGCCTAGCAAGTTCGCTTTTGCTCCATTATTTCATTCTTTGCGCCCGTTTTCCGTGATCGTGGTTCAGTTGCAGTCAGAACCAGTTCTGACTCTTCTTTTTGCCGTCAGAGTTCTTCTTCTTCCTCGATCAAGTCAGGTTTTTTTTGCGCAAAATTTTGCCGGTCTCGCCGCCGCCGGTAGCTCCAAGAAATAGGAAGCAGAAATTGGCCCGATTCTTCTTCTAGAGACGATTGAGTTTTTGTTTTTCGTCTTTTGGGTGCCCACATTTCTGGTTTGGGTATCGATCGGCGATCGAATTTCCATTTTGGCGAAACGCACCTGAAGAAGAAGCAACAGCGTTGTTGTGGGGTCGAACTTCATGGACGATGAAGAATGGTCGTTTTCGGTTTGTATGACTTCTGAAGCTCGCTTAGTACATTGAACAGTATCAAGTCGTCCGACTCTGTCGAGGTTGGGAGTAGTCCAGCTAAAAATAATGAACATAGGAAAAAAATGAAACATTCATTTTCAGTCGTACTCTATTGAAGATTCGAATGCGGGTTGTCTAGCCTGGTCGATCAAGAAGTGAATGGTCCAATTGTGAATGGGGTTCCTAATTTCGGCGGTCATTGAAAATTGACGAAGGCTTTTTTCTGCCTTTGATGGGTCAAAGCCGCAGCAACAGAGGGTGAACTGGCAATTGGTCGAAAAGTAAAGGGGCCGTTTCTCTGTTTGAGCGAGTGCATAAAAATGACTATTTGCGGAAAGGCGCGGTAAATGCGCGAAGCTGGTGAAAAAAAAGTTCAATGGGTCAGCACTGACGAATGGCGACTTTAATTGGAGCTTTTCAATGTGGTTTAGCTTAATGTTGCTTCATTAACTTCTATGTAAGCTGTTTTGCCCGGTATTGAAATTTTACTAATTGAACAAGCCTCAGGCTCGAAGTCTCTTTACTAGAAAACCTTGTTGAACTGATGTAATACTAGAGTCTTATCCATTACATTGAGTCCTTACTAAATGTTTGTTATCTTCACATCCTTAGTTAGTAAGTTAGTGAGATAGACTAGAAGAGGTGCTTAAAACCACCATAGAGCCAAACTAAATGGTTTTAGTTTTTATGGTGGTTCTCAAAACCTCTACAAGACCAAATGGTCATCGAAATGTTACTTGAGATAAATATGATAACAGGAAAGGTGCGCAAGCACTCAAGCATTCAATTCCGTTCTTAAACATGGAAATTCCAATGCTCTTTTAGATTCCAATACCATAAAAAGAGAAACCTTCGAGTTTGAGCTAAAAATATTGATATTTAAAGGTAGAGGCGTTTACGCCACCTAAGTTGAATTTTTGGGGTAATAAAAAGATAATTTCACAGTAATTGCAACTCTCATTGCAATTATCTCTTGAAATTGATTGATGAAGGAATTTCTGGACTAAAACATGCAGGAACTGTTGTATGAATCCCTGCAGGAACTTCTACAGGAATCTCTTCTAGAGAGAACTCCTGGAGAAACCCCTGATTAGAATATAAAATGAATCCCAGAAAGAATTTCAGAAAAATTCCCAGAAAGAATTCCAAACGGAGTCCTCGAAGGAACTCCAGGAGAAATCCCCGAAGGAATTTCAATGAAGAATCCCGGAAGAAAATCCAGGAGGAATTCCAGGAAGAGTCCCCGAAGGAATTTCAGAAAGAATCCCCGAACGACTTTCCAGGCGGAATCTCCAAAGTTTTTAAAGGAGGAACCCCCGAAGGACTTCTAGGAAGAACCCCCGAAGGATCTCCAGAAGGAATTCAAGCAGGGTTCTCTAAAGGAATTCCAGGAGAAATCCCGGAAGGAATTTCAGAAAGAATCTCCGCAAGAATTCCAGGAGGAATCCTCGAAAGATTTTCAGGGGAAACACACGAAATAATTCCTGGAAGAAATCCTGAAGGACTTCTTGTAAGAACTCCATGAGACATGCTTTAACCCTTTTAGAACGGTTGGATCATTTGCACTTGGCTGACGCGTTCTACAGCGGCGAGGTTGGTGACAAAAGGCGTCCCGAAGGGGTTGAGGAAATCCTGGAGATATGGCTGATTATAGTCCTACAGAAATTATTGAAGGAACTCCCAGAATACTCTCAAAAGACTCTCCTGTACAAATTCTTGAAGAAGCTTCTGGAGAGATCCCTGGTGTAATTTCTAGGTGTAAACTATAGGAGCAATCCCTGGAAGAACTCATGGGAGAACCCCTAAAAGACCTTTTGGAGGTATCCCTGAAAAAACTCCTGGGGAAATCTTAAGAGGAACTCCTGGACATATCCATTAATGAAACTTCTGTAGGAACCCTGAAGAACCTTTTGTAGGATTCACTGAAACTCCTAGAGACATACTTGAACCCTCCTGCAAGAATCTCTGAAGAAAATCCTGGAAAGATCTCTGAGGGAAATTTTGGAAGAGGAACTCCTGGAGGAATCCCAGATTGGAATTTCAGACGTATCCCTGAAGGAATTTCAGAAGGAATCTCTGAAGAAACATCTGCGCGAATCCCTGAAACTCCTGAAGAAAACTATGCAGGAACCCCTGGACTAGTTCCAGAAGGATCGCCCATAGGAATTCCTGAAGGAACTTCTGGAGGAATCCCTGTGGGATCTGGAGAACTTTCTGTATGAATACCTGAAGGAACTCCTACAGAAGTCCCTAAAGGAATCTATGAAAAAGCTCCATGAGACATTCCGAAGGAATTTCATGAGAAATCTTCGAAGGAATTTCAGGAGGAATCCCAGAAAAAATCCAGGAAAAAGAATTCCAGGAGGGATCTCAGAATAAACTCCTGTAAGAACTATCGATGGAACTCCTGGAGGCATCTCTGAATTCTTCTGGAAGAATCTCTGAAGGAACTCCTAAAGAGATCCCGGAAGGAACACATGGAAAGATCCCTGTAGGAACTCCTACAGAGAACCTTGAAAGAATCCCTGATTTGAGTTAGGAGGAATATCTGAAGAACCTCCTGCAAGAATCCCTTAAGAAAGTCCTGTAGGAATTCTTAAACTTCAGAAGGAATCCTTGAAGGAACTCCTAGACAGTTCTCTGGAGGACTTCCTATAGGGATCCCTGAAGGATCTTCTGGAGAAATTGCTGATTAGAATTGCAAAAGAATCTTTGAAGAAAGGAGGTATACCTGATTATTGCCCTAAAGAAATTCAAGAAGGTAGTCCTCCAAATAAAAATACAAATTCCTAAAAAGTTTCTGGAGAGATCCCTGACGTAATTCCTGGAGGCATCCCTGACGTAATTCTTGGAGGCATCCCTGAATCCTCCTGGAAAAACCTCCAAAAAAATGTAGGATCAATCCCTGGAAGAACCCCTTGAAGAATAATAAAGGAACTTCTGGAGGAATCCCTGAAGAAATTCCTGGAGGAATCTTAGGAGGAACTCCTGAAGTAATCCCTGAAGAAACCTTTGTACGAACCCTGGAGAAACTTCTGTGGGAATCTCTGAAACTTCAGGAGGCATCCTTGAATCCAACTGGAAGAATCTATGAAGAAAAGCCTGGAAAGATCCCTGAAGAAACTTTTGGAGAGATCTATGGAGGAGTTCCTTAAATTTAGGGAATTTCAGACGAATCCATGGAGGAATTCCAAGAGGAATCTCTGAAGAAACATCTGAACGAATCCCAGAAACTCCTGAAGTAATCTGTACAGGAACCTCTGGACTAATCCCTGAAGGATCTCCTGTAGGAATTCCTGAAGCAACTTTTAGAAGAATCCTCGAAGAAACTCCCACACTAATCTCTAAAGGACCTCCAGTAGAAATTTTTGAATGAACTTCGAATCCTTAATGAATCTCTTAAGGAACTCCTGGGAAATTTTGAAGAAATCCCTGATGAAACTCCTGGAGGCATCACTGAAGCCTCCTGGAAGAATATCTGAAGATACTACTGAGGAGATCCCTGAAGGAACTCCTGGAGAAATCCCTGAAGAAACTGCTGGAGCAACCCCTGAAAGAACTACTACTGCAGGAACCTACGAAGGAACTCCTGGATAAGTCCATGGATAACATTCTGTAGGCATACCTGGAGGAACTCCTGGAGAAATCCCTAAAGGAACTCCTGGAAGAATTTTTGAAAAGCTCTATGAGGCATTCCGAAGGAATTTCAGGAGTACTCCCAGAAGGAATCCCAGGTGGAATTTCTCAAAGGAAAGAATTCCTGGAAGAATCCAGGGATCTTCTGCCAAAATTAGTGAAAGAACTCCTGGGGTAATCCCTGAAGGATTTTCCAGGAGGGATCGTTGAAGAAATTTCAAGAGGGATTTCAGAAGAAACTCCTGCAGGAACCCTTGAAAGAACTCCTCTAAAGCATCTCTAAATTTTCGTGAAAGAATCTCTAAAAGACCTCCTTCAAGGATCCTTATAGAAATTCCAGGAGAAATCCTTGATTGGCATTCTAGAGGAATTCCTGAAGATATTTCAGGAGGAATCTCTGAAGGACCTTCTGCACAAATCCCTGAAGCAACTACTGTAACAATTCTTGAACTTCAGGAGGAATCCTTGAAGCAACTCCTAGACTAATCACTGAAGGACAGGAATCCGTAAAGCAACTTGTGGAGGAATCCCTGGTCACCAGGAAAAAACCTGGTTTGGAAATCCCTGATTGTAATTTTAGAGGAATCTTTTTTTTTTGTTTTTATTAACGTATATTTTAATATTAAGCTAATTCTACACTTGTTTTAGAGGAATCCTTGAAGTAACTGCTAGACTAATCCCTGAGTAAACTCTTGTAGGAATCCCTGAGGAATTTCCCTGAGGAATCCATATGAATCTCCTAGAGGCGTTACTGAATCACTTTTGGAAGAAACTGCTGAAGAGATGTGAATGATTAATGATATCTAATGTAAAACGAAAAAATAGTAGTTCCAAGGGACGTTTCAAATATGACGTCCATCATTTTTAGGGAATGTTTCGGAAGTTCTTAATATGAGCCTTTTGCATAGTTTGACTAAAATAATGAAAAGAAAAAGTATACAGTCCAACATTTCAATGACCAGACTTTAAATTGCAAGAACGTACTGTTTTTAATTTGATTATCATAAGTAAAATCTTCCTAATACGCCTCTGGACCTCCCTGAAGCTTCTTGAAACCACTTAGAACACCCCTGAAACGCCCCAGTAATCCTCTGAAACCTTACGAAACGCCTCGCAAATGCTTCGCAACCCCCTGGAACGCTGTGGGATGCCCCTGAAAGTCCTTGAAAACCCCAGGAACGGTCCTGCAACTCCCTGGAACGCTCCTAATGTTCCCTGAAACACCCGGGAACCCAAAGGAACGTCTTTGAAACCCCACGGAATGTCCATAAAACCTCCTGAAACCGTGTAGAAAATTATATCAAGTTCATATCATATTGTGTTATGATTAGGGACAATTGCAATTATCTCTTGAAATTGATTGATGAAGGAATTTCTGGACTAAAACATGCAGGAACTGTTGTATGAATCCCTGCAGGAACTTCTACAGGAATCTCTTCTAGAGAGAACTCCTGGAGAAACCCCTGATTAGAATATAAAATGAATCCCAGAAAGAATTTCAGAAAAATTCCCAGAAAGAATTCCAAACGGAGTCCTCGAAGGAACTCCAGGAGAAATCCCCGAAGGAATTTCAATGAAGAATCCCGGAAGAAAATCCAGGAGGAATTCCAGGAAGAGTCCCCGAAGGAATTTCAGAAAGAATCCCCGAACGACTTTCCAGGCGGAATCTCCAAAGTTTTTAAAGGAGGAACCCCCGAAGGACTTCTAGGAAGAACCCCCGAAGGATCTCCAGAAGGAATTCAAGCAGGGTTCTCTAAAGGAATTCCAGGAGAAATCCCGGAAGGAATTTCAGAAAGAATCTCCGCAAGAATTCCAGGAGGAATCCTCGAAAGATTTTCAGGGGAAACACACGAAATAATTCCTGGAAGAAATCCTGAAGGACTTCTTGTAAGAACTCCATGAGACATGCTTTAACCCTTTTAGAACGGTTGGATCATTTGCACTTGGCTGACGCGTTCTACAGCGGCGAGGTTGGTGACAAAAGGCGTCCCGAAGGGGTTGAGGAAATCCTGGAGATATGGCTGATTATAGTCCTACAGAAATTATTGAAGGAACTCCCAGAATACTCTCAAAAGACTCTCCTGTACAAATTCTTGAAGAAGCTTCTGGAGAGATCCCTGGTGTAATTTCTAGGTGTAAACTATAGGAGCAATCCCTGGAAGAACTCATGGGAGAACCCCTAAAAGACCTTTTGGAGGTATCCCTGAAAAAACTCCTGGGGAAATCTTAAGAGGAACTCCTGGACATATCCATTAATGAAACTTCTGTAGGAACCCTGAAGAACCTTTTGTAGGATTCACTGAAACTCCTAGAGACATACTTGAACCCTCCTGCAAGAATCTCTGAAGAAAATCCTGGAAAGATCTCTGAGGGAAATTTTGGAAGAGGAACTCCTGGAGGAATCCCAGATTGGAATTTCAGACGTATCCCTGAAGGAATTTCAGAAGGAATCTCTGAAGAAACATCTGCGCGAATCCCTGAAACTCCTGAAGAAAACTATGCAGGAACCCCTGGACTAGTTCCAGAAGGATCGCCCATAGGAATTCCTGAAGGAACTTCTGGAGGAATCCCTGTGGGATCTGGAGAACTTTCTGTATGAATACCTGAAGGAACTCCTACAGAAGTCCCTAAAGGAATCTATGAAAAAGCTCCATGAGACATTCCGAAGGAATTTCATGAGAAATCTTCGAAGGAATTTCAGGAGGAATCCCAGAAAAAATCCAGGAAAAAGAATTCCAGGAGGGATCTCAGAATAAACTCCTGTAAGAACTATCGATGGAACTCCTGGAGGCATCTCTGAATTCTTCTGGAAGAATCTCTGAAGGAACTCCTAAAGAGATCCCGGAAGGAACACATGGAAAGATCCCTGTAGGAACTCCTACAGAGAACCTTGAAAGAATCCCTGATTTGAGTTAGGAGGAATATCTGAAGAACCTCCTGCAAGAATCCCTTAAGAAAGTCCTGTAGGAATTCTTAAACTTCAGAAGGAATCCTTGAAGGAACTCCTAGACAGTTCTCTGGAGGACTTCCTATAGGGATCCCTGAAGGATCTTCTGGAGAAATTGCTGATTAGAATTGCAAAAGAATCTTTGAAGAAAGGAGGTATACCTGATTATTGCCCTAAAGAAATTCAAGAAGGTAGTCCTCCAAATAAAAATACAAATTCCTAAAAAGTTTCTGGAGAGATCCCTGACGTAATTCCTGGAGGCATCCCTGACGTAATTCTTGGAGGCATCCCTGAATCCTCCTGGAAAAACCTCCAAAAAAATGTAGGATCAATCCCTGGAAGAACCCCTTGAAGAATAATAAAGGAACTTCTGGAGGAATCCCTGAAGAAATTCCTGGAGGAATCTTAGGAGGAACTCCTGAAGTAATCCCTGAAGAAACCTTTGTACGAACCCTGGAGAAACTTCTGTGGGAATCTCTGAAACTTCAGGAGGCATCCTTGAATCCAACTGGAAGAATCTATGAAGAAAAGCCTGGAAAGATCCCTGAAGAAACTTTTGGAGAGATCTATGGAGGAGTTCCTTAAATTTAGGGAATTTCAGACGAATCCATGGAGGAATTCCAAGAGGAATCTCTGAAGAAACATCTGAACGAATCCCAGAAACTCCTGAAGTAATCTGTACAGGAACCTCTGGACTAATCCCTGAAGGATCTCCTGTAGGAATTCCTGAAGCAACTTTTAGAAGAATCCTCGAAGAAACTCCCACACTAATCTCTAAAGGACCTCCAGTAGAAATTTTTGAATGAACTTCGAATCCTTAATGAATCTCTTAAGGAACTCCTGGGAAATTTTGAAGAAATCCCTGATGAAACTCCTGGAGGCATCACTGAAGCCTCCTGGAAGAATATCTGAAGATACTACTGAGGAGATCCCTGAAGGAACTCCTGGAGAAATCCCTGAAGAAACTGCTGGAGCAACCCCTGAAAGAACTACTACTGCAGGAACCTACGAAGGAACTCCTGGATAAGTCCATGGATAACATTCTGTAGGCATACCTGGAGGAACTCCTGGAGAAATCCCTAAAGGAACTCCTGGAAGAATTTTTGAAAAGCTCTATGAGGCATTCCGAAGGAATTTCAGGAGTACTCCCAGAAGGAATCCCAGGTGGAATTTCTCAAAGGAAAGAATTCCTGGAAGAATCCAGGGATCTTCTGCCAAAATTAGTGAAAGAACTCCTGGGGTAATCCCTGAAGGATTTTCCAGGAGGGATCGTTGAAGAAATTTCAAGAGGGATTTCAGAAGAAACTCCTGCAGGAACCCTTGAAAGAACTCCTCTAAAGCATCTCTAAATTTTCGTGAAAGAATCTCTAAAAGACCTCCTTCAAGGATCCTTATAGAAATTCCAGGAGAAATCCTTGATTGGCATTCTAGAGGAATTCCTGAAGATATTTCAGGAGGAATCTCTGAAGGACCTTCTGCACAAATCCCTGAAGCAACTACTGTAACAATTCTTGAACTTCAGGAGGAATCCTTGAAGCAACTCCTAGACTAATCACTGAAGGACAGGAATCCGTAAAGCAACTTGTGGAGGAATCCCTGGTCACCAGGAAAAAACCTGGTTTGGAAATCCCTGATTGTAATTTTAGAGGAATCTTTTTTTTTTGTTTTTATTAACGTATATTTTAATATTAAGCTAATTCTACACTTGTTTTAGAGGAATCCTTGAAGTAACTGCTAGACTAATCCCTGAGTAAACTCTTGTAGGAATCCCTGAGGAATTTCCCTGAGGAATCCATATGAATCTCCTAGAGGCGTTACTGAATCACTTTTGGAAGAAACTGCTGAAGAGATGTGAATGATTAATGATATCTAATGTAAAACGAAAAAATAGTAGTTCCAAGGGACGTTTCAAATATGACGTCCATCATTTTTAGGGAATGTTTCGGAAGTTCTTAATATGAGCCTTTTGCATAGTTTGACTAAAATAATGAAAAGAAAAAGTATACAGTCCAACATTTCAATGACCAGACTTTAAATTGCAAGAACGTACTGTTTTTAATTTGATTATCATAAGTAAAATCTTCCTAATACGCCTCTGGACCTCCCTGAAGCTTCTTGAAACCACTTAGAACACCCCTGAAACGCCCCAGTAATCCTCTGAAACCTTACGAAACGCCTCGCAAATGCTTCGCAACCCCCTGGAACGCTGTGGGATGCCCCTGAAAGTCCTTGAAAACCCCAGGAACGGTCCTGCAACTCCCTGGAACGCTCCTAATGTTCCCTGAAACACCCGGGAACCCAAAGGAACGTCTTTGAAACCCCACGGAATGTCCATAAAACCTCCTGAAACCGTGTAGAAAATTATATCAAGTTCATATCATATTGTGTTATGATTAGGGACAATTGCAATTATCTCTTGAAATTGATTGATGAAGGAATTTCTGGACTAAAACATGCAGGAACTGTTGTATGAATCCCTGCAGGAACTTCTACAGGAATCTCTTCTAGAGAGAACTCCTGGAGAAACCCCTGATTAGAATATAAAATGAATCCCAGAAAGAATTTCAGAAAAATTCCCAGAAAGAATTCCAAACGGAGTCCTCGAAGGAACTCCAGGAGAAATCCCCGAAGGAATTTCAATGAAGAATCCCGGAAGAAAATCCAGGAGGAATTCCAGGAAGAGTCCCCGAAGGAATTTCAGAAAGAATCCCCGAACGACTTTCCAGGCGGAATCTCCAAAGTTTTTAAAGGAGGAACCCCCGAAGGACTTCTAGGAAGAACCCCCGAAGGATCTCCAGAAGGAATTCAAGCAGGGTTCTCTAAAGGAATTCCAGGAGAAATCCCGGAAGGAATTTCAGAAAGAATCTCCGCAAGAATTCCAGGAGGAATCCTCGAAAGATTTTCAGGGGAAACACACGAAATAATTCCTGGAAGAAATCCTGAAGGACTTCTTGTAAGAACTCCATGAGACATGCTTTAACCCTTTTAGAACGGTTGGATCATTTGCACTTGGCTGACGCGTTCTACAGCGGCGAGGTTGGTGACAAAAGGCGTCCCGAAGGGGTTGAGGAAATCCTGGAGATATGGCTGATTATAGTCCTACAGAAATTATTGAAGGAACTCCCAGAATACTCTCAAAAGACTCTCCTGTACAAATTCTTGAAGAAGCTTCTGGAGAGATCCCTGGTGTAATTTCTAGGTGTAAACTATAGGAGCAATCCCTGGAAGAACTCATGGGAGAACCCCTAAAAGACCTTTTGGAGGTATCCCTGAAAAAACTCCTGGGGAAATCTTAAGAGGAACTCCTGGACATATCCATTAATGAAACTTCTGTAGGAACCCTGAAGAACCTTTTGTAGGATTCACTGAAACTCCTAGAGACATACTTGAACCCTCCTGCAAGAATCTCTGAAGAAAATCCTGGAAAGATCTCTGAGGGAAATTTTGGAAGAGGAACTCCTGGAGGAATCCCAGATTGGAATTTCAGACGTATCCCTGAAGGAATTTCAGAAGGAATCTCTGAAGAAACATCTGCGCGAATCCCTGAAACTCCTGAAGAAAACTATGCAGGAACCCCTGGACTAGTTCCAGAAGGATCGCCCATAGGAATTCCTGAAGGAACTTCTGGAGGAATCCCTGTGGGATCTGGAGAACTTTCTGTATGAATACCTGAAGGAACTCCTACAGAAGTCCCTAAAGGAATCTATGAAAAAGCTCCATGAGACATTCCGAAGGAATTTCATGAGAAATCTTCGAAGGAATTTCAGGAGGAATCCCAGAAAAAATCCAGGAAAAAGAATTCCAGGAGGGATCTCAGAATAAACTCCTGTAAGAACTATCGATGGAACTCCTGGAGGCATCTCTGAATTCTTCTGGAAGAATCTCTGAAGGAACTCCTAAAGAGATCCCGGAAGGAACACATGGAAAGATCCCTGTAGGAACTCCTACAGAGAACCTTGAAAGAATCCCTGATTTGAGTTAGGAGGAATATCTGAAGAACCTCCTGCAAGAATCCCTTAAGAAAGTCCTGTAGGAATTCTTAAACTTCAGAAGGAATCCTTGAAGGAACTCCTAGACAGTTCTCTGGAGGACTTCCTATAGGGATCCCTGAAGGATCTTCTGGAGAAATTGCTGATTAGAATTGCAAAAGAATCTTTGAAGAAAGGAGGTATACCTGATTATTGCCCTAAAGAAATTCAAGAAGGTAGTCCTCCAAATAAAAATACAAATTCCTAAAAAGTTTCTGGAGAGATCCCTGACGTAATTCCTGGAGGCATCCCTGACGTAATTCTTGGAGGCATCCCTGAATCCTCCTGGAAAAACCTCCAAAAAAATGTAGGATCAATCCCTGGAAGAACCCCTTGAAGAATAATAAAGGAACTTCTGGAGGAATCCCTGAAGAAATTCCTGGAGGAATCTTAGGAGGAACTCCTGAAGTAATCCCTGAAGAAACCTTTGTACGAACCCTGGAGAAACTTCTGTGGGAATCTCTGAAACTTCAGGAGGCATCCTTGAATCCAACTGGAAGAATCTATGAAGAAAAGCCTGGAAAGATCCCTGAAGAAACTTTTGGAGAGATCTATGGAGGAGTTCCTTAAATTTAGGGAATTTCAGACGAATCCATGGAGGAATTCCAAGAGGAATCTCTGAAGAAACATCTGAACGAATCCCAGAAACTCCTGAAGTAATCTGTACAGGAACCTCTGGACTAATCCCTGAAGGATCTCCTGTAGGAATTCCTGAAGCAACTTTTAGAAGAATCCTCGAAGAAACTCCCACACTAATCTCTAAAGGACCTCCAGTAGAAATTTTTGAATGAACTTCGAATCCTTAATGAATCTCTTAAGGAACTCCTGGGAAATTTTGAAGAAATCCCTGATGAAACTCCTGGAGGCATCACTGAAGCCTCCTGGAAGAATATCTGAAGATACTACTGAGGAGATCCCTGAAGGAACTCCTGGAGAAATCCCTGAAGAAACTGCTGGAGCAACCCCTGAAAGAACTACTACTGCAGGAACCTACGAAGGAACTCCTGGATAAGTCCATGGATAACATTCTGTAGGCATACCTGGAGGAACTCCTGGAGAAATCCCTAAAGGAACTCCTGGAAGAATTTTTGAAAAGCTCTATGAGGCATTCCGAAGGAATTTCAGGAGTACTCCCAGAAGGAATCCCAGGTGGAATTTCTCAAAGGAAAGAATTCCTGGAAGAATCCAGGGATCTTCTGCCAAAATTAGTGAAAGAACTCCTGGGGTAATCCCTGAAGGATTTTCCAGGAGGGATCGTTGAAGAAATTTCAAGAGGGATTTCAGAAGAAACTCCTGCAGGAACCCTTGAAAGAACTCCTCTAAAGCATCTCTAAATTTTCGTGAAAGAATCTCTAAAAGACCTCCTTCAAGGATCCTTATAGAAATTCCAGGAGAAATCCTTGATTGGCATTCTAGAGGAATTCCTGAAGATATTTCAGGAGGAATCTCTGAAGGACCTTCTGCACAAATCCCTGAAGCAACTACTGTAACAATTCTTGAACTTCAGGAGGAATCCTTGAAGCAACTCCTAGACTAATCACTGAAGGACAGGAATCCGTAAAGCAACTTGTGGAGGAATCCCTGGTCACCAGGAAAAAACCTGGTTTGGAAATCCCTGATTGTAATTTTAGAGGAATCTTTTTTTTTTGTTTTTATTAACGTATATTTTAATATTAAGCTAATTCTACACTTGTTTTAGAGGAATCCTTGAAGTAACTGCTAGACTAATCCCTGAGTAAACTCTTGTAGGAATCCCTGAGGAATTTCCCTGAGGAATCCATATGAATCTCCTAGAGGCGTTACTGAATCACTTTTGGAAGAAACTGCTGAAGAGATGTGAATGATTAATGATATCTAATGTAAAACGAAAAAATAGTAGTTCCAAGGGACGTTTCAAATATGACGTCCATCATTTTTAGGGAATGTTTCGGAAGTTCTTAATATGAGCCTTTTGCATAGTTTGACTAAAATAATGAAAAGAAAAAGTATACAGTCCAACATTTCAATGACCAGACTTTAAATTGCAAGAACGTACTGTTTTTAATTTGATTATCATAAGTAAAATCTTCCTAATACGCCTCTGGACCTCCCTGAAGCTTCTTGAAACCACTTAGAACACCCCTGAAACGCCCCAGTAATCCTCTGAAACCTTACGAAACGCCTCGCAAATGCTTCGCAACCCCCTGGAACGCTGTGGGATGCCCCTGAAAGTCCTTGAAAACCCCAGGAACGGTCCTGCAAC